>NC_063449.1:9014320-9198399 GCF_020379485.1 Brassica napus
CGGTATTCCGTCGGTATAATTAAAATATACCAAATGCCAATTCGCGAAAATTTTCAAGCGGTTTGGTTCTCCCGGGCAAATTTAAATTCCGACGGAATGTGTCCGTCAGTATATTCCGACGGACACATTCCGTCGGTATATTCCGACGGAATTCCGACGACTTAGTGTTTAGGGTGTTGATTTCAAGTTTCTAAATGCAAAATCCAAATCTTTGATAATATATATAGTATTTGCATAAAGATTTAACAATAAAAATGTTTTATAACACGATTTTACACAATAACATTTTTTGTAGTGTAAGCTTATATAAATATGATTGTATAAGTATATAATGTTAAGATGAGATGTTATGAAAACAATGATATGCATACATAAATATTTTAATGAGTTGTTATATTAGAACGGTTGCGATCTAATACTATACTAAACACTTATTATGTGTTATTTTCATAGTTTTGGCATCTAAATTTATAGATTTTTATGATTGAAACTTTATAG
This sequence comes from Brassica napus, assembly GCF_020379485.1. Taxonomy (NCBI): domain Eukaryota; kingdom Viridiplantae; phylum Streptophyta; class Magnoliopsida; order Brassicales; family Brassicaceae; genus Brassica; species Brassica napus. The sequence goes on from NC_063449.1 coordinate 9,014,819, forward strand.
AAACATATGTCGTCGGTATTTTCCGACGAAATACCGACGACCTTTCCAATTTTCAATGAAACCCATTGTCGTCGCTATGTCGTCAGTATATTGCGAGGGATTTCCGACGGACCATTAAAAAAAAAAAAAAAAAACTAATCAGAATCTTCTGAATCTTCATCAAACTCCCCAACCTCGGCTTCCGGCTCTGAATGTACGACAGCATCATGTCCAAACACAGTCAAATTCTCAACGAGTTGAACATTTTCCAAATCTTCAACTGCCTGGGCGTTGCTGGTAGACTCTGGTTGCAATGGTTCATCATCATCAGAAGTTCCATCCACTCGTCCTCTTGGGTTGATTTGCGTTACAGTAACCCATGGATCGTCTCTGTACGTCACCCGAGGGTAACTGATGTAGCACACCTATACATATCAATTATACAAGTATTAGTAAAATATATAACATTAATTAATTATATTGGTAAAAAATATGAATAGATTGACATACCTGATCAGCTTGCGAACCAAGAATGAAGGGATCATAATATTGAAGTTTCCGCCGCGAATGAACTGATGTAACACCAAACGCATCAATCTTCACTCCTCTATCTGGGGTGGTGTCATACCAATCACAATAGAATACTACACAACGCAATCCAACCATTCCAGGAAATTGGATTTCCAATATTTCTTTTATGTCGCCGTAGTAGACATCGTCACCAGAAGAAGATGAAACACCAGCATCATATGTTGTCTTAGAATGACCTTTCCTTGTGAATGCATATCCTCGCGTACAAAATTTAGGATATGATTTGACCACATAGTTTGGTCCCTACACAAATTCGCGTATCCAATCATCGAACACAAGACCTCTGGCCAAACCATCATTCACCTATAAATTAAAAACATATATGATTGAAAAGTTAATTAGTTTATATATATTAATTTTAAACTAATCATTTGCATAGGGTAATATGATATATGACTCACATAACTACGAAGCCACGCAGAAAATCCGTTATCTCTAAGTTGTCGAAGCTCATCTTCTGTTGCATGCCTGTGAGTCATACGCAACTCCGCCATATATACACTATATACAAAAATATTATCAATATGAAATAAATTTATTGAATATTAATATAACAATAAATGAATAAATATTTTTACCTCTCATATTGTAGAACATCTTCACAGTTGGTGAGCAAATATGTTTGCAAATGAGCGTGCTCAGTGTCCGTAAGTCTCCGCTTCGTGAATTTTCCACTAAGTCGTCCTATTTCCTTGAACATGCTTGGGACAGTAACATGATATGTTGCTCTCTCCCCTCTATCATCATGCCGAGCAGGTCTTCGGTGTTTTGTATGCACTTCTGGTGGAAAATAATTTTCAGCAAAGATTGCAGTTTCTTCATTGATCACCTGTGCCACTATAGATCCTTCCACCCTGCTTTGATTTTTGACCATCTTCTTCAGATGATGCATATAACGCTCAAAAATATACATCCATCTGTACTGCACAGGACCACCAAGTTCCAATTCTCTTGCGAGATGAATAGCAAGATGTTCCATTACATCAAAGAATGATGGAGGAAATATCTTCTCAAGGTTGCACATGCTGACTGGTGCGTTTGTCTTCAAATTATTAATACCCTCTTCAGTCACTACTCTGCTGCATAAGTCGCGGAAGAAAACACTAATCCCTACATAGATAAAAGACATAATTTTCGTAAGTATTAAGTTTTTATAAACATAATTGTTAAATATAAAAATAAATTAAATTGTAAAAATATAATATACTTGCAATTGCTTCATGAACATTACGTGGCAATAATGCTGAAAAAGCAAACGGAAGGAGGCGCTGCATAATTACATGACAATCATGACTCTTCAAGCCAGTAAACTTTCCTTCGCTTCTATCAACGCAGTTCCCCAAATTTGATGCATATCCGTCAGGAAATTTCACTTTATCTGTAATCCAATCAAAGAACTCTTCTTTTCTAGCACCATCCAGCCGATAAATGGGAAAAGGGGCCGTACCGTTCTCATCAACGTGAAGTTCAGAACGATCACAAATATCGACTAAATCCAACCTTGACTTCAAATTATCCTTCGTTTTACCTTGGATGTTAAGGACTGTGTTCATCAGATTATCGAAGAAGTTCTTCTCAATATGCATGACATCTAAATTATGCCGCAATAGATGACTCTCCCAATATGGCAGATCCCAGAAAATACTCTTTTTGTGCCAGTTATGTAGCTCTCCAACCGCATTGACTCGAATGTTTTCATGTCCACCTACATCTGGCGTCCTTTCTGCATCAAAATACCTAAACTGCTTCAACAAATCTTTCCACTAACTTCCTCAGGTGGACCATCAAACACCTGCTTGTTCTTCGTAAACGAAGTCTTACTCCTGCGGTATGGATGATCAGGTGGTAGAAATCGTCTGTGACAGTCAAACCAACACGTTTTCCTTCCGTTCTTTAGTTGGAAAGCATCTGTGTCATCTTGACAATATGGACATGATAGCTTCCCATGTGTTGTCCATCCAGATAACATACCATATGCTGGAAAGTCACTTATTGTCCACATAAGTACTGCCCGCATCTGAAAGTTTTCTTTGCGCGAAACATCGTATGTCTCAAAACCATGCGCCCATAGTTGTTGCAACTCATATATTAGTGGTTGAAGAAACACATCTAGTGATCTTTTAGGATGATCTGGCCCGGGGACGAGAATTGAGAGAAACAAAAACTCTCGTCGCATGCACAAGCTCGGCCGTAAGTTGTACGGTGTCACAATAACTGGCCATAGAGAATACTGCCTTCCATGCTTTCCAAATGGGCTGAAACCATCAGTAGATAATCCAAGATAAACATTTCTTCTCTCTTCCGCAAATTCTGGATATGTTGACTGGAAATGTTTCCAAGCCTTTGCATCTGAAGGATGTCTAATCTCACCATTTGTGGAATGCTCTGCATGCCATCTCATTGCTTTTGCTGTGCGCTCACACTGATACAACCTCTTCAATCTTTCCGTCAAAGGCAAATACCACATTCTTTTGAATGGGATCGGAACTCTTCCCCTCGTCTCCTGATAACGAGGTTTCCCACAAAATTTGCATACATTCCGTGTCTCATCCGCTCTCCAGTAGATCATGCAGTTGTCAATACATACATCTATCACTTCATACGGTAGTTGAAGACCTGCAACAAGTTTCTGAACCTCGTAGTATGAACCCGGTGCAAGGTTATCCTCAGGTAGAATACCTTTGACAAAATCAGTAATCGCATCCATACATTCTTCAGCCAAATTATAGTCTGTCTTAATACCCATTAATCTAGTTGCAGATGATAAGACTGAATGACCATCTCTACAATTTTGATACAAAGGTTGTTTTCCTGCATCCAACATGTCAAAAAATCTCCTAGATTCGGGGTTTGGTTCTTCCCCTCTATAATGATCATGTACCATCTGCTCAGTACCTACACCATAATCTATATCCGTTCTAGATTCTTCTAACCTAATATCAGGCTGAGGTTCACTAACAGGCTGAGGTTCGCTAGTACTACCATATTCATAACCAGTTTCCCCATGAAGGTACCAAACTTTATAATTACGTGAAAACCCTTTCATATACAAATGAGTCCAAACATCAAATTCTTTTATAACCTTATTATTATTGCAAGAAGAGCAGGGACATCTTAACATACCACTTTTTGCATCCGGTTGCTGTTGAACAAGCCTCATGAATTCTCCAATCCCTTGAACGTATTCTTCCGTAAGCAAATTGGTGTTCGGATCCAAATGAGGTTTATCCATCCACGAACGATAATAAACTTCTGAAGACATGATTTTCACGGAATTGTTATGACTAAAGAGAATGAAGAGAGAATGAAGTGTGAATGAGTTGAATGAGGAGGGGTTGTATTTATAGGAAATTGCTTACGGACCTCCGACGACTTTCCGACGGAATTCCGACGGATGTAAAGCAGTCCGTCGGAATTCCGTCGGTATTGTCCAATCTCAAACGGCTATACAACGGTCATATATATTTGTCGGCAACGGTCACATGGTTCGTCGGAATTCCGTCGGTATTTTCCGACGAAATTCCGACGACTTTGCTGTTAATCAGAATGTCGTCGGAAATTCGTCGGAATATACCGACGAACTTCCGACGACTACAACGGTTACATTTTTTATCGGAATATCGTCGAAAAGTCGTCGGAAAGTTCCGACGAACCATATTTTGTCGGAATTCCGTCGGAAATGGCCGACGGAATTCCGACGACTTAATTTTTTTGGATTTGGTCAGAAATTTGTCAGTATTCCGTCACAAATGTCCGACGACCTTGGTGTCCGTCGGAACCTCCGTCGGAATTCGGTGTGTTTTCTTGTAGTGAAATGGGATGATCAAAGACGTTTTATTAGATCGATTAAATGGGTTACAAGAGTGACAGGAGATTAAGGAAACAAGCCGGAGCTCGAGGAGCAAACCGGGAGAGACACAAAGCGATTAGGAGTAAAGAGAGACTAAAACCCTAGATCTAGCCGCTCAGTGTGTGTCACTACAAGAAAACCTGCGTTTTCCGACTGCATTTTGCGACTAAAACTGTAGTCGCAAAAACTCACGACTAATTTCCGACTCTTATGCGACTGAATAGCGACGACGAAATATTAGTCGTACATCAGTCGGAAAATAGGGACGTAGTTGTTAAGTCGCATAACAGTCGCTAGTTTCCGACTCTCGGTCGCAAAATAGTCGCTAAGTTTACGACTGATCTACGACTATAATGTGGTCGGGGAATATTAGTCGTTGATCAGTCGTAAACTTAGCGACTATTTTGCGACCGAGTCTGGTCATAAATCAGTCGCTAAGTAGTCGGAAAAAACCGGTACAACACGTGGTAAACATTTTTTCGGCAGTGTACCTAATTTTTATCTGCAGTCGGAATTTAATCGCTAATTAGTCAGAATATTTTCTATATATAGTCTTTCAGCGTTTTCTTCTCTTCACTCGTACAAACCACACAAAAAAATAGCAAAAAAAAACGAAAGTTAAAAAAAAAAACTAACGTTATAAGTTGTCTTATAATGTCTGGAAATTACAATTATTCAAATTTTCGAGAGTGGATGTACAAGAGGATCGATGAGGAGACAGGAAAACTTTCGGAAGAGTTCATAGCGGGGGTGGAACAATTTATGACATTCGCAAACAGTCAGTCTCTAACACAAAGTAATGGCGGTAAGTTTTTCTGCCCGTGTATTGTTTGTCAGAATGATAAATTTCTCGCGGGAACAAAAATTTGGAGACATATATATAATAGAGGATTTATGCCAGACTATTATGTTTGGTATAAACATGGAGAAGAAATTGATATTGCATTAGGAACGAGTTATGTTGACCCGACACATTTAAGTGGTAGTGATCAAGAAGTTAGTAATGAGGATAATTATGTAGATATGGTGAATGATGCATTTCGTGATAATGTGAGTTTTGATAACTATCAACAAGAAGATAGTTATCAGAATGTAGTAGACCCGCAACGGAACCATTCGAAGAAGTTCTAAAATTTGTTAGAAGGAGCACAAAATCCTTTGTATGATGGTTGTCGTGAAGGGCACTCACAGTTATCCTTAGCTGCTCGGGTCTTGCAAAACAAGGCAGATTATAATCTGAGTGAAAAATGTGTGGATTCAGTATGTCAAATGTTGACAGACTATTTACCAGAAGGAAACACAGCAATCGATTCACACTACGAGACCGAGAAGTTGATGCGCAATTTAGGGCTCCCATATCATACAATTGATGTTTGTATTAACAATTGTATGATCTTCTGGAAAGAAAATGAAAGGTGGGAAGAGTGCCAATTTTGTGGTGCAGCAAGATGGAAGCCTAGGGAAAAAAGACGCAGAACCAAAGTACCATATAGTCGTATGTGGTATCTACCTATAGCTGACAGGCTGAAGAGAATGTATCAGAGCAAGAAGACAGCAGCGGCAATGAGATGGCATGCTGAGCACCAAGCAAAGGAGGGGGAAATGTGTCATCCATCTGATGCGGCGGAATGGAAACATTTTCAAGATATACATCCTCATTTTGCCGAAGAACCTCGTAATGTTTATCTTGGATTATGTACTGATGGATTTAATCCGTTTGGGATGTCTCGTAATCATTCGTTGTGGCCCGTGATCCTGACTCCATATAATCTACCCCCTGATATGTGCATGAATACAGAGTATTTGTTTCTTACAATTCTGAATTCTGGGCCAAATCATCCGCGAGCTAGTCTTGATATCTTCCTCAAACCTTTGATCGAGGAGTTAAAATAATTATGGTCAACTGGGGTTGAAGCATACGATGTGTCCTTAAATCAAAATTTTAATCTAAAAGCTGTGTTACTATGGACGATAAGCGATTTTCCAGCGTATGGCATGCTATCAGGATGGACGACCCATGGTAAATTGGCTTGTCCAATTTGCATGGAAGATACGAAGGCTTTTTATCTACATAATGGAAGAAAGACGTGTTGGTTTGATTGTCACCGCAAATTTCTTCCTCATGATCATCCACTGAGGAAGAATAGAAAGGACTTCTTGAAGGGAAAAAGCGCGGTAACTGAATTTCCACCTAAATCTTTGACTGGTGAGCAAGTTTACTCAAAGTTATCGGGTGTCAATCCACCGAAAATGTCTGTTTGCGGTGGAAATGGTCATGAAAAGAAGAAGCCTGGTTATGGGAAATATCATAACTGGCACAAGGAAAGCATTTTTTGGGAGTTACCATACTGGAAGGACCTGATACTCCGACATAATCTTGATGTGATGCATATAGAGAAGAATTTTTTTGACAACATCATCAATACTCTTATGAATGTCAAAGGCAAATCGAAAGACACAATCAATTCAAGATTGGATATGGCAGTATTCTGTGATCGGCCACACTTACATGTTGATACTGCTGGTCAAGCTCTATTTCCTCCTTACATGCTGGACGAAGATGAAAAAAAACGTTTATTGGAATGTGTGAAACATGCAGTTAAATTCCCAGACGGATATGCTTCAGACTTAGCTAATTGTGTTGATTTAGAGAACAACAAATTTTCTGGTATGAAGAGTCATGACTGCCATGTTTTTATGGAGCGGCTACTTCCGTTTATCTTTTCAGAACTCCTAGACCAAAATGTCCATCTTGCGCTATCGGGTACAAATTAGCTATTGTTTTATTTATTTCGAAATGATAAACCTTTATAATTATAGTAAATATTACTAATAAATGCATTTTGAATACTGTAGCCGTTGGAGTATTTTTCCGAGACCTTTGCTCGAGAACCTTACAGAAAAATCACGTCCAAATGCTTAAACGAAATATTGTTTTGATCATCTGCAATTTGGAGAAGATTTTCCCACCATCATTTTTCGACGTCATGCAGCACTTGCCTATACATCTCCCCTACGAAGCTGAACTAGGAGGACCTGTGCAATATAGGTGGATGTATGTTTTTGAAAGGAATTTCAAAAACCTGAAAGCGAAAGCAAAGAACAAAAGATTTGCAGCCGGCTCGATTGTTGAATCATATATCAACGATGAGATAGCTTACTTCTCAGAGCACTACTTTGCTGACCATATACAAACGAAATCAAGGTAAACGCTATCATTATTCCTCGGTTTCAGTTTTTATGTCTATGTGCATACTTTTTATTTAAAAATGTGCATTAATAATTTTCATAATCATTTGGACAGGTTCACAAGATTTCATGAAGGTGAAGTTCCCGTATATTATGTTCTTGGAGTGCCAGATATATTTACACATGTAGGTCGTCCAAGTGGGGAAATGCAAGAAATATGGCTTTCCGAGAAAGACTATAGATGCGCACATGCATATGTTTTACGAAATTGTGATTATTTTCAGCCATTTGAGAGGTATAATTTGATAATATTACCATCTTCCGTATTGATTTACCCAACTATAATTGCTCATATTAATATTGGTTTGACTAATATAGGATGTTTGAAGATTTCCTTACTGCCAAATATGCAGACCTCTCTGAAAAAGACCTCTCTGCGGAGAGAGCTGACGAATATCATATATGGGTAAAAGATTATGTACGTCTGACTAATACTTTTATTTAACTATGTGTCTATAATAATATATAAATATATATTGATTTAATTATATATATATATATATATATATTGCAGGTTAGCTATTGGAGCAACACACATCATTTTCCTCAGTGGGTTAAAGATATTGCGAATGGACCCATGAATAAGGCCAGAACATGGCCCATCTATTTCACAAGAGGCTTTTTGTTCCATACGCAAAAGCATGGCGAGCGAAGAAAGACATGTAACTACGGTGTGAGTGTTAAAGGGGAGAGCTACACAAATGCATCTGATGAAGCTGATTACTATGGGATCTTGACTGATATCATACAAATTCAGTATGAGGGGTCGGTCGATTTGAAAATCACACTTTTTAAGTGTAAGTGGTATGATCCGTTAGTTGGTAGAGGCACTCGGCGGAGCAATGGTGGCATCGTCGATGTTCTTTCATCGAGGAAATACCATAAATACGAACCATTTATTCTAGGTACGTATTTTATATTGTAATTATACTTTTATGATTTGATACTTAATTTAATTATACTTTTATTATTTTGTATCAAACTTGTTAAACTCTTATAAGAGGAGTTCTTTTGTATCAAATGTTTTAGCTTGTTAACATTTTCAGTTTTTTATTATCAATTGTTCCAAACAATAAAAAAAACAGGAAATCAAGCAAAATAAAATTCAAATCACAAAATTTGGAAATAAATCTCGTTATACAGTCGCTGATTTGGCCCAACAAACAGTAGCAACGTAGTCGCCAAATGGTAAAATATAACGACTGATTCCCGACTAAAATTTTGCGACTGATTCCCGACTAAACTTTTGCGACTGATTCCCGACCACTATATTACGACTGATTTTGCGACTGATATTTTCCAACTGATCTACGGCGAAAATACATGACCTTATTACTACAAAAAGGTCGCAGACTGGTCGGAAGAGAAGTCGCAAAATCGTCGCCAAATGTTACGACTGAATTAAGACTGTTCTATGACTATGTACTGTACTCGTAAAACCGTCGTACATCAGTCGCTAATTTCCGACTGATTTACGACCGTTTGTTTTTTGCGACGCGTTGGTTTCCGACCTCATGTTCAGTCGCAAATCAGTCGTAAAGTGTGATTTTGCGACTAATTTGCTACCAATTGTGTAGTCGGAACATACATGTTTTCTTGTAGTGTGTGCGTAAAGTGTCGATCCCCTTCTTGTTGTTTCATTCTCCTCATTTATAGGCTTCCTGTCCTTGATGCCCTAATTTCGATCCTCTTTGGGCCTTAGTTCGGGGAGGTCGAGTATACGGGCTTGGGTGGAGTTCCTCCGAGCCGGGTGCTTTTGGTCGGCTTTGCCAACGGCTAAAAGCACTCTAGGGCCAAGCTGACGACTCTACTCGCCGAGCTGAATAAATTAGCCCAGCAAGTTATTCGATGGGCCTTGTGGAGGGATGTAATCCATATCCTACAATAAGCCCTCCCAGTTCACTTGTGAACGGCGTAGCGGTCTCAATGAATTTGTGGGTCAGGTTCGTTCGGATAACAGGTTCTAGCGCGAGAGGAAGTCCTCCCCTCGTTAGTCGTTAAGCGTTTTTGGTCGCATGCTGTTTTTACTCAGAACCGACGAAGAGTGTCTTTTCTCGTCTCTCTAGTCGTTGTTTGACGCGTTTAGTCGCTCGAGTAGAGACTATCATGACCTGCTTGCTTCTTTCTTTGTCTTTACGATGGGGGCATGATTTACTCGGGTGACAGATTACTTCGGGTGAAATGATGGGGCTGGTTTCGTTGTTCGACCGGGAATCGATTTAGATCAAAATCGGAGATTGATTCCGTTTTGACTATCCAATCGGAAGCCGGTTTAAACGAGAAACCGAACCGTCGCGAGTAGGTTTCTGGGCATGTAGGCGGCCCTTGAGGCCCATTTAGGCCCTTATAGACCTAATGATTGTGTTTGGGAAACGTGCCCTCGTTTTTACTATAAGTAGGTCTTTCCCTTTCGCTTTTGTCATTCTTCTCTGCAGACTCAGGTATTCTGATTTCTCTCCCTTTTCTCTACTTTTACTTTCTCTCTCTAGATACATCTTTCGTCGAGTAGAGTTGTTAGTTTAGTCTGTTGGTTTAGTCGTCCCCAGAGTTAGAAAGCATGCCTCCGAGAAGTCAATTATCGCGCGAGGAGAAGGGAAAGGATATCGCTACTTCTCCGAGTCTGACTAGAGACGTGACAGCGAATGGTAGTCCGCTGGATGAGTTCGACCTGATTCATCGCGATGCTCTACGAGATACAGAGAACATATGTCTATCCTAGCGTCTTTTAGTCGCTGATGCCCACAGGCAAATTCGTGAAGAAGGCGCGGATCGCGTCGAAGTTGGGAGCAGCGACATGAGCGGTAGTGGTTCTGAAGCGTCTAGCCAAGCCTCGAGACCTTTGAGACGAGTTCATCGGAGGGTTCGTTTCGACCAGATAGACTGCCGTCCAACGATTTATCATCCGGGCGGGATCTTCGAGGAGCTTTCTCCACTCTCGCCTGAATTACTACGTGATCCGCGGGCTCAGTCGTGGGGGAATGTGTTCGGTTCATGCTCCTCTCACCAAACTGTGAAGGATTTGTTAAGGGAGAATGGTGGTGCCGGCGTTACCTACATCATCCCGTCTACCGAGCAACGTCCTTGGTCACCTCCGGTTGGCTACCAATGCGTGTACGAGTCCTACTTCGGAGAACACACGAAGCTCTGGTTTCCAATCCCTCGGTTGGTAACGTCGTACGCGTTTCGTCGAGATATTGTTATTTCTTAACTGCTGAATGGATCATTGCGGAAGCCGTCATGTTGATGGTTATGGCGGTGGAGATAGATATCTTGATGAGCGTGAGGGTGTTTGAGGAGCTGATTTTCACGAAAGCAGAGCCAAACGGGATCTTCTCGGTAAAGATGTGTGCGAACTACAATGTCTTGACTGGTCACCCAAACAAGACGCAAGATTGGCAGCGTGCGTACTTCTACGTCAAGTCCGACGAGCACGCCTTCGAAGAGCCTCCCGGGGACTACTACCGCGTTTTGTGGAATAAAGAACTTGGTAGAGATTTATCTGTTTGGTTGTGCTTTACTCGATGATTCTAATTGCTTTTTTTTGTATTTTCAGTTCATCACCCGAATACGATCGCATACCCAGAGAATTTCTTCGAGAGTGCTCAAGCGATCGCGATGCACAGCCATCTTCGTTGGCCGTATCTCAGTCGAGAGTGGATACGTCGTCAACAAGCTAGGATCGCCAGAGGTTAGTTCTCTCGGATACCTTAGGTCAAAACATCATGGTTTCCGTATTAAGTCTTTGTCTTGTTCTTCTCGTCGCAGTTGATTGGGAGTCGAGGCTTCCTTGTTTTCTCGGTCCTCACAAATCGCGTCTCTCTCTGTTTACTCGGAAGCAGAAGAAACTTCTCAAAAAAGCCAGAGAAATGGAGGGAGTTCCAGATTTGAGCGCTCTGCTGAAAGGGAAACTGCAACTGCTTTCGAGGAAAACTACCTCGGATGTTGTTCCGGAATCGACCAATTCTGAGGAAGCCGGGGCTTCTAAGGGAAGGGACTCTATCATAGTCGACGAGGATATCAGTGCAGAGCCCTCAGCTTTAAGTCCCAAAAATAAGAAGAAGAGCAAGAATTCGAAGAAGAGAGTCACCGATGAGGCTCCTGGTGCAGACGTTCCTCTTGGAGAAGCAGCTTCTCTTGGCGAGGCTTCTAAAAGCTCGAAAGCGAAGAAGAAGAAAGAAGGGAAGAAAAGGCCCCGAGAAGGGACCACTTCTCCCGTTGATCACGATGATATGCTAAGAGAAGGACGAGAAGCCACTCCAGAAGATCTCGTCGGGGCAGATCCAATTGAAGCGGTTCCTGAGGATCGCCCTAAAAATAAAACGAAGAAGAGGTCGGTTGAAGCGGTGCCGCGGGCAACTGCTGACGGAAACACTCCTGTTGACTCTGCGGGAAAAAGAGTCTTTCCCCCGAAACTCCTCTAGAGAAGAGAAGAAAACTCGCAGCGTCAGAAGGCGGTTCTAGGAGCGAGTCTGCAGCGAGCGAGAGGTCTGCTCCTGATTCGGCGACGAGAAGAGGCGTTCGGTCCGAAGGTTCCCTTACGAGGAGAGGGGGGGGGGGGGCGAATTTCCATACCGTGATCAGTTTTCTTACGACGAGAAGACTCCGTTTATTTTTAACCCCCTTCGATGCGCGGAGTTGTCGCGCCAGATCCGTGGTGGGACGAGGGAACTGCCATAGATAGGATATCTCTACTTCAAAGATGAATATGTTGATGCCGCCTTCACAAGACCACGGGTAACTGCACTATTCTTTTATCCTTTTCTCCTTATTGAACGAGTGGGTCGAGCCACTTCGAATAATCCTTATTTTATCGTTTTGCAGAGTGACGGGAGCATGAACTTCCTCGTCGAGAAGTACGACAGTACCCTGAAGCAGACGATGATTCAGTTGGGATCTTCGGAGAAACTTGCTCAGGCGAGGCTGAAAGCCATCGAGAGAGTGAGAGCTGAGCATAAGAAAGCCAACGAAAAAGCTGCTAAGGAGAAAGAGGTTCTCCGAGTAAAATTCGAGTTTACCGGCGTTTAGTTCCTTAGTGTTTTTAAACACTTTGCGCATGACGAGGTCGCCGAGTTCGAGGGGTCTGGCCCAGACCTTTTTGTTGTAGTAGCTCTCTATTTGATGCTGATAGTTTTGGATCCGGAGCAGAGCTTGTTCCCGACGTTCTTCGATCTCGTCGAGGGCGTCGAGCAACATCTTCTTGTTAAGTTCTACGTACTGGGGCATCTTCGAACGTCGGAGGCTTGTAACGTTGACCTCTACATGGACCATAGCCTCGACACCGTATGCAAGGGAGAAAGATGTTGATTTAGTCGAACCTCTTGGTGTCGTGCGGTGACTCCACAGGACTCCGTCGAGTTCATCGGTCCAATGTACTTTCTTTAGATCTAGGCGTTTCTTGATGCCGTCAATGATAAGCTTGTTGGAGGATTCCGCTTGGACATTCCCTTGCGGGTAGCGAGGGGTGGAATGGCTTAATCGGATGTTCCACTTACTGCAGAATTCCTTGAAGTTGCCCGACATGAACTGCGATCCGTTATCAGTAACAATTTCGTAAGGCAGACCATGGCGGATCTCCTATCTATGGCAGTTCAGTTTTCTTACGACGAGAAGACTCCGTTCAATTTCCATACCGTGTTCAGTTTTCTTACGACGAGAAGACTCCGTTTATTTTTAACCCCCTTCGATACGCGGAGTTGGCGCGCCAGATCCGTGGTGGGACGAGGGAACTGCCATAGATAGGAGATCTCTACTTCAAAGATGAATATGTTGATGCCGAAGGACTCGCGAAGCTTGGAGGTTACTCGTGAAAGGGCGAGTTGTTGCTTTGGTCGCGTGCGCGACTACTTTACTCGCTTAGAAGCCTTTGGAAAGGCAAAGAATTTATACGGGCAAGCCTCAGGGACGAGGAAATGCCTTGAGATGATAAAGGGCAGCGGGACGGAGATCCCGCAAGAGATGATCAATGTCTTCGCCGAGCAGGAGAAGATTCATGAGGCTGTGGCTACAAAACTTCACGTGGATCCGCTGCCTGACAGCGATCTTACTCTTTCTCCGCTAGTTCTTCCTTCTCGCTTCGTTGAGGACAGGTTTCGAGCACCATTTGATCCGTATGGTCGAACGCGGATCTGATCGGACCGGAGATGGCTTCTCAACTCATTACCTCACGCGAGATCACATAGGAGCCGTTTGAAGAGCCGATGGTTGATATCACGTCGGCCCCGACAGAACACGCTGAGGCTCCGAAGAAGGATACCCTCGAGGAGTGCCCGGAGAAGGATAACCTCGAGGAGAGCCCTGAGAAAGACAACCCCGAGACAGATGGTATCTTAGTCCGAGAAGAAGGGACTGAGAAGGTAGGCACCGAAGACCCTGTTCTAGTCTCGGGTACTTCCTCCAAGGAACGAGATGATGAGGAGGAAGAGGGTGATCGAGCTGAGAAGACGTCCTCGCCAAAACCCAACGTGGAAGAGACAAACAGTGAAATCGAGAAAAGAAGCGTCTCAAGCGTCCCGTCTTCTAATGCGGACCTTCTTGTTCCTATTTCTGCTCAAGTGGAGGGCCCGATTGCTCCCGTTACTGAAGACCCCGTGGATCCTCCTGCTCCGAGTGTGCTGAACGGGGACGACCAAGATTCTGCTGCTTGACCCTCTGCTGATGTTGTATTACTTAAACTCTTTGTGTTTTCTGTTGAAATGTGTTTGTGGTCTTGATAGACCCTTTTGTTGTATGATTAGACAGATTTTTACCTTGTCGGCGAGTTGCTGTTTTAAGCAAACTTTAAATTCATGTGTTGTTGTTTCTTATCCGTATCTGCGATGTTTTTAAGTAAATCTCAGTTCGCCTAAAAGTTTCGCAGCGTGTTCGATTAGAAACGATAGGTGCTTGATCTTTGACTTTCGCAAATAGATAACAAAACAAGCCGCTAAGGGACTTTGGTCAGTTCTTGTCGTGTTACAGCCGAGATAACGTCTAAGTACGCCATTCTATTTCGAAGATAAGAGACTGAATCTAAGAGTGGAAGGTTCTTTTATCCGTTTTTCCAGTGACATTCGGGTATGTTTGGGTAGCTAGTCCGTTACTCGATAGTCGAAAAAAGGTAAAGATTTCACTCTTTTTGGTCGGTCAATGCTACTTGGGCATAGGTGACTCGCGACCGTTGGGTCCTTCAGCTAAGTGTCTGATCGGGGCATAGCTGAATAGTGGAATGTGAGTGTCCGCGTACCTCCTGTTGGCGGTACGGGAATCGCTTGATGCGATGAACGTCCTACGACGGGCGGGGTTCATCGATCGTCACTTACTCGATTGAGATCTAAACAAAGAACAAGGTTTTGACTTTGGTTTTGTTACAGATGGGCCCGTTAAGGCTGCCTACGTACCTCGGTTGAGGATCAAGACATTGGTAGTTCGATTTTCCCGAGTAAAAGTGGCTGTTAGAAGCGCATTTACTCGGTTGAGTGGAAGTGACCGCGGAGGTGCATCTACTCTGTTTTTTTTTTTGGGCGGCGGCGACGCTTCTACGAGTAGAAACGGTGTAAGTGCATTGAGTTCCATGCTCGAGGTACTGCTTCTCCGCGCGATGTTTCAAGTCGGTAAACGCCTTGTTTGACGACTTTGACGATCTTGTAAGGTCCTTCCCACCTAGCCTCGAGTTTACCGCCGTTTAGTTCCTTAGTGTTTTCAAACACTTTGCACATGACGAGGTCGCCGAGTTCGAGGGGTCTGGCCCAGACCTTTTTGTTGTAGTAGCTCTCTATTTGATGCTGATAGTTTTGGATCCGGAGCAGAGCTTGTTCCCGACGTTCTTCGATCTCATCGAGGGCGTCGAGCAACATCTTCTTGTTAAGTTCTACGTACTGGGGCATCTTCGTACGTCGGAGGCTTGTAACGTTGACCTCTACGGGGACCATAGCCTCGACACCGTATGCAAGGGAGAAAGGTGTTGATTTAGTCGAACCTCTTGGTGTCGTGCGGTGACTCCACAGGACTCCGTCGAGTTCATCGGCCCAATGTACTTTCTTTAGATCTAGGCGTTTCTTGATGCCGTCAATGATAAGCTTGTTGGAGGATTCCGCTTGGACATTCCCTTGCGGGTAGCGAGGGGTGGAAGGGCTTAATCGGATGTTCCACTTGCTGCAGAATTCCTTGATGTTGCCCGACATGAACTGCGATCCATTATCAGTAACAATTTCGTAAGGCAGACCATGGCGGTAGATAATGTTCTTCCATACGAAGACGCAGACTTCTTTGTCCATGACTTGAGCGAAGGCCTCAGCTTCAATCCATGTCGTGAAGTAGTCGGTGAGGACTAGAACAAAACGTCGTTGTCGGGAACTGGGACGGGGTCCTATGATGTCCATTGCCCATCGCATGAACGTATATGGTGCTGTTGTCGTTCGTAACATTTCAGTTGGGCAGTGGATACTTGGTGCGTGCGTTTGGCATTTGTCGCAACTTCTCGCGTAGGATTCGCAATCTGCGTTCATTGTCGGCCAGAAGAAGCCTAGACTTCTCACTTTGATTGCCAAGGTGCGACCGCCTGAGTGGTTGCCTCCGGCACCTTCATGCGTCTCGACAATAACCTTGAGGGTTTCGTCTCCATGAATGCATTTAAGGAGTACTTTACTCGCGGTCTATCGATGGAGTTCATCGCCTAAGACGACGTAATGAGCACTGCGTGCTTTTAGTCGGCGTGCTTCCCATTTCTCGGCTGGGAGTTCCCCTTTACTGAGATAATCGATGAACTCTGTTCTCCAGTCCGGATCGAACCCGTCAGTATCTGGTGCGGTGACCTCGGTGACTGGGGCTATGATGACCGTTTGGTCGGTCGAGATATCGATACTTGGCTTCTCAATGCGGTGTATTGGGATGGTTCATTTAACCTGATCTTGAAGCTTGCTGCCAAAGGCCGCGAGGGCGTCGGCACAGACGTTTTCGCCTCTGGGAACTTTAATGAGTTCAAAGAATTAGAACTCTGCTGCTAAACCTTGGACTAACTTGAGGTAAGCGTCCATCCGGTCGTTGTGGGCGTCGTTGTCGCCGCTAAACTGACTGGCGACTAGCTGTGAATCATAGTAGGCGCTTAGACGTTTAGCCTTGACAGCTTTTGCTAAGTGGAGTACGGCGATCAGAGATTCATATTCTGCTTCATTGTTCGATGCTGGAAGCCGAAGCTAAAAGACTGTCGGATCAGTTCTCCGGTCGGGGACTATAATTGGACTCCGGCCCCCGCGCCTTTGTTAGTCGAAGATCCGTCAACATGAAGGGTCCAGTTTGGGTTCGGGAGTGCGAGGTCTTGCTCCAGTTCCGGAGCCAGTTCTACTAAAAAATCCGCAAGAACCTGGGAATTTGCTGTCGTTGGGTTCTTGTAGGTGATATCAAGTTCACCGAGTTCGATAGCCCACTTTGTTAATCTCCCGAACCTGTTGGTGTTCTGAATTATTGTTCGAAGGGGCTGGTCGGTTAGTACCTCCACCAAATGTGACTGAGAATACGGGCGAAGCTTTCTTGCTGCTTCGACGACGGCCAGTGCCATCTTGTCCAGAGTTGGGTATCACGTTTCTGGTCCCGTCATACGCCTGCTTGTGTAGAAGATTGGTTTTTGTTCGCCGCGGTCTTCCTTTATCAGAACACTGCTGGCTGCTGCGGGGCACACCGCGACGTAAAGAGATAGAACGTCGCCGACATCCGTCTTGGCGAGTACAGGCGGTGTAGTCAGATACTGTTTGAGTTGAGCAAATGCCTCTTCGCACTTCTCATCCCAGATAAACTTCTTATTCCCTCGCAGGAGATCGTAGAATGGTAAACACTTGTCGGTGGATCTAGAGATGAACCGATTGAGTGCATCAATCCGACCCGTGAGCCGTTGGACTTCTCTACTATTTTTTAGACTTGGGAGGTTCAGGACCGCCGAGATCTGATTCGGGTTGGCTTCGATTCCTCGTTGTGTTACGATGTAACCAAGGAATTCTCCTAAGGAAACTCCGAACGTGCACTTCGTCGGGTTTAGTTTCATGCCGCACTTGTTGAGTGTTTCGAAGCAATCTTTTAGATGGCGGAGGTGGTCGGCAGCGTGTAGCGACTTAACAAGAATGTCGTCAATGTATACTTCCATGGTGTCGCCCAGCTTATCTGCGAACATTTTGTTCACAAGCCGTTGGTAAGTCGCTCCTGCGTTCTTTAGGCCGAATGGCATGACCTTATAGCAGTAAGTTCCCCTGTCTGCGATAAAGGCCGTTTTCTCGCGATCGTTAGGGTGCATCATGATCTGGTTGTACCCGGAGAAGGCGTCTATGAACGTGAGCATCTCGTTCCCAGCTGTAGACTCGACTAGACGGTCGATATTTGGGAGAGGATAGTTGTCCTTCGGGCAGGCTTTATTTAAGTCAGTGAAGTCGACGCAGACGCACCACTTCCTGTTCTTCTTTTTGACTACTACTGGTTTTGCAAACCACTCATGATAGCGCACCTCAGCGATTGAGCCGGCACCGAGTAACTGTTCGACCTCTTCGTTCACAGTTTTTGACCTGTCGGGCCCAAGCTTTCATCTCTTTTGTCGGATGGGCTTGAAGGTTGGGTCGACATTAAGCTCGTGAGTCGTTATAGCTGGATCATTCCCTTTCATGTCTACCGTGGACCATGCGAACGTAGACACATTCTTCTTGAGGAAGTCGAGAATTGACTGCTGCATATCCTCAGATAGATATGCGCCGATTCGTGCGGTTCGGCTAGGATCAATGTCGTCAATAGGCATCTCGAGAACTTCATCTTTCTGGGGGCAGACTTTTGAGATCGGAGGAGAGACAGGGTTAACAGGTAGAGAAGAACGCTGGAGCTTGATGGTGGCGATCAGTAATTCTCTAGCGGCCTTCTGATCCCCTCGCAATGTTTTGATCGTGCCGTCCATACAGGGAAACTTTATACACTGGTGATAAGTCGATGGGATTGCTTGCATTGAGTGTATCCAGGGGGTTCCAAGTATGGCTCGATAAGGTGCCTTCGTGCTTACAACGGCGAACTTGACCGTTCGAGTAACTCCACATGCGCGCACCGGAAGGCGGATTGTCCCCAGTATTGTTTCAGAATATCCATTGAAGCCAGTTAACGTTCTGGAGGACGCTTTAATGTCTTCGAGGTCCACTCCCATCTTTTGCAGCGTTCCTCGGAAGATGAGATCGACGGAGCTCCCCGTATCAGTAAGTACTTTGGTGACGTCGTACTCCCCAATTCCAAGAACAACAAGAAGAGGGTCGTTGTGGGGGATATGAATCCCTGCAGTGTCATCAGGTGAGAAGATTATGGGAGGATGACTTGGAGACGTAGTTGGCCACCTTTGCGAAGTCGCGACTCGCCGGCGGTAATCCTTGACGGAGCGAACGGAATTTCCGTAGGGAGGAGAACCACCCATAATGACATTCAATCGCTGTCTTGTTATTACTCGCTTGGAGTTCAAGAAGGCGTGCAGATCAGCTAATGCGTTGTCGTTGTTCTGCGACGGTGTAGAAATGCCTGACGTTTTGGTTTGTTCCAACCGTCTTTGGAGATCTGTGGGCTTTTAGCGGTTGAGGAGAACGCGAAGATCGCACACGTTGGCGTTGAGTTTGTATTGAAGAACACCACTGGGGCACTTTGGATGCTCTTTGGGCTCGGGACCATCGGTCGAGATTCGGCGAGACTTCCTTGCGTTCAGCGTTAGCTGGAGATCATTGTTCTCGGAGCTGTTGTCGTCTTCGAACCTGAGCTTTCGTCTGAGGACATCTCTCAGATCTCCGAGTATAGGCGCATCGTCGCTCTCTTCGTCTGATGACAGGGTTTGTTGAGAGAGTATAACCTCAATGCGCCTGCGGTTAGCTGGGTGTTCTTCATCGGCTGAGGAGTCTTCCTCACCGTCATCTGCTGTGTTTCGTTTTGTCGGCCTTTGCCGGTAGCTTTACGCTGGGCCCTTCTTTCTTTATTCTTGCTCCAGCTTTTGCTGTTTTTGGGCTTAGCTTTTAGGGGCTCGAATTTGAAGACGCCGCTGGCGAGGGACGAGAGGTAGTGCGCATAGAGTGATTTGCACTCTATCGTATCATGTCCTTTGACGTCGTGATATTTGCAATGTATGGATCGACGGTTCTGGAAGGGCCCGCCGTCGGACCTGCTACTACTACGGTTTGAGTCGCACAGACAGTATCAGTTAGCTCGCCAGACGAGTCGTGCTCTCTGACCCATTTGTTCCACCCTTCTCCGCAGACTACCATGGTTGAGACCGGCACGTTATTCTCGTTGACGATATACATGTAACCGTCTTTTCGGCCGTTTTTGTCGCTAGGAGCGTGCTGGCGTGGTTCTTGTCGCGTGTTGGCATTTTTCGTCGCTGGTGCTTTCGGTGCGTTCATCTTGCTGAGGATTGCGTTTGTATCTTCTTCCATTCGGATAAAGTAGTCAGAACGCGCGATAGCGTCTTGGAGCGACGTGGTTGGATTTTGGTATAAGTCTTCTCGAAACTTAGAGCGAACCCACAACGTGTTCTGCAGGGCGTCGATGGCGATGCCGTCCAGGATTTCAATCCTTGAGACTACTGCTTTGAACTTCTCCATGTAGTCGCGGAGGCTCTAATCTTTGGTTTGGTTAAGGTTCCACAGGCTAGAAGCAGTAGCACTGCGCTTTGTGAACATAATGTATGTCTTGAGGAAAGCCGCTGATAAGTCACAGAAGCTTCCGATTGAGTTCTCCTTTAGTTGGGAGAACCAGGTCAGGGCTTGCTCGTGGAGAGTCTCGACAAACAGTTGACAGTAGCCTGTGTCCCTTTCTTCATCGGAGAGTCGAGCCCGTGCCATCGCGGTATTGAAAGCCGTCATGTGTTCCACCGGGTCTCCTCCGGGCTTGTATTCAGATAGGCGCAGCTTCTCTATCTTCCTGAGTTGCACACTGGTCAGTGTGCTAGTGAAAGGGGTTCGCGAGGTTGCGGCGAGTACGCTCTCGATTTGCGGAGTCGCACTAGTAGCCTGATGGATCTTCTCGCTCATTTGCTGAAAGCTGAGTTTGAGTTCGGCGATATCGCGTATGGTTGCGAGATCTGGTCCTACTGTGGGAGCATCGGCGTGAAGGGTTTCAGTAGGTTCCGAGTCGTCTAAGATGTGGTCACCACCCGTCGCCGTAGGGTTTGTGTTGAATAGGCGACGGCGTATCATCTGGTGATGGCTTGTTTGGCCGTCTGGAGCGGTGAGTGCTGCGACCAAAGCAGCTAGTTGGTCGTTGGTTGTCTTTTGAACTTCGTCTTGTCGAGCGAGTCGAGCCATGACGGAGCTCATGAAATCTGCGGGGACTGGCGGCGCGGCTTCAGGCGTAAGGGTTGGTTCTCCTCCTGGAGCGCCGAAGGCGGCGGCGTCTTGAGCCATGTAGATCTAGAACGTTACTTTAGTCAGCCCCACCGTGGGTGCCAATTGTTTGTACGGGATTCAGTCGACTAAGTTGAAAGAACTCGAAATGGGATGACCAAAGACGTTTTATTAGATCGATTAAATGAGCTACAAGAGTGACATGAAATCAAGGAAACAAGCCGGAGCTCGAGGAGCAAACCGGGAGAGATACAGAGCGATTATGAGTGAAGAGAGACTAAAAACCTAGATCTAGCCGCTCAGTGTGTGTGTAAAGTGTCGATCCACTTCTTGTTGTTCCCTTCTCCTCATTTATAGGCTTCCTGTCCTTGATGCCCTAATTTCGATCCTCTTTGGGCTTTAGTTCGGGGAGGCCGAGTATACGAACCTGGGTGGAGTTCCTCCGAGCCGGATGCTTTTGGTCGGCTTTGCCAACGGCTAAAAGCATTCTAGAGCCGAGCTGACGACTCTACTCGCTGAGCCGAATAAATTAGCCCAGCTTGCTGAGCTAGGTCTTGTTATTCGATGGGCCTTGTGGTAGGGATGTAATCCATCTCCTATACTCCTCACCTTCTTTGCTTCATCAGCAGAAGCAAACTCAACAAAGCCAGTGCCCACATGATTGCCCATGAGGTTGCAAATAAGTCGAACATGAACAACTTCTCCAACATCTTTGAAGAAATCGATGCTGTCAGGAAAAAATATTAGTCATGAAAGACTTGCTCCGAGAAGAAAAGAGGAAATTAAAAGTGCTACTTACATATGTGATATTTCAGTTTTTTCGCGAGGGAGATTGGCAACATAGAGCGTCTTACTTCTTGAGGTGGCAACTGCCTGAATTTAACAGCCTAGTGTGTTAGCACGACTCAAAAGGAGAAAAGCACTTCAATTGCATAACAAAAAGAAGTCTCATAAGTCATCTTTAGACTTTGTGGCAACAGTTGTACTGCTATTAAACGCTAAGCATTTCTTTTAAGCCTGACATATTTTAAGATCATAAGAAAAGCTACCTCAACAAAATCGGGAGTTTGATCAAGTCCTTTCATCAACATAATCTTATGATCGTCCATATATGCACCATTCATCATTTTCAGCGCCTACAGTTCAAAAAAAAAAGATTTATCAGCTATCCTACTTAAATTAGTTTTAGTACTTTTTTCATCATTAAAACAAAACTAGTCTCACCACCTGTGCTTCACAAGGAGAAGCAAACTCAATAAAGCCATACCCGACATGCTTACACTCGCGGTTAACAATAAGTCGAACACTAACAACTTCTCCAACATTTTTGAAGAACTTGATGCTGTCAATGTAGAGGATTAAAAAATATCAGTCATGAAAAACTTAAGCAACATGGAAATTTAAGATGCTACTTACATATGTGATATTTTAGTTGTTTGTGGAGAGAGGTTGGCAACAAGGAGTACGTTCTGAAATTAACAACCAACTGTGTTAGCAAGCACGAATCTTTAGAGGAAAAGGACTTGAACTGCATAACAACAAACTCATCCCCAGACTACGTCGCTGCTTTGTGGCAACAGTTGTGTTACTAAACGCTAAGCGTTTCTTCTGAAGCCTGACATATCATATTTTGAAGATGATAAGAATAGTTACCTCAGCAAAATCCGGAAGTGTCGTTTTATCTTCTTCTATCATAAAACTTTCACTTTGAAAGAAGTCTTCATTGTACCTGGAATATCAAAAATAAACCCGTGTGAACTCTCCATGTGTAACAAAAACGTATGTGCTCTTTAAAACAAGTGGTTAAACCCTTACCAAACCTTGTGATCTATGCAATGCCTAATTAACAAAAAGAAGAAGAAGATAGCGTTAATGGCATCCAAACTCCAGCAAATGGTTTTACAAAAACGGTAATCAATTTACTTGGGTGGAAAGGTTCTCTGCAAATTCATTATTTGCCACATCAAGAAAAATGCTGCGGTTGTGCAAATATTCACCGTTCTTTTGTTGCAGCGCCTACATGATAAAAGATTTAATCAGCAATCGTACTCTCAAAAAAAAAAAAAAAAAAATTTACATCATTACTACTCTCACCTTATTTGCTTCGTTAGAAGAAGCACACTCAACAAAGCCACAGCCCGCATGCTCACCACACTGGTCTAGAATAAGTCGAACCCGAACAACTTCCCCAGCATCTTTGAAGAAATCGATGCTGTCGAAATGGAGGGCAAAATATATAAGTCATGAAAAACTAACTCAGAGGAAATTTTGCTTACATATCTGATATGATAGTTTTCTGGTGTGAGAGATGGGAAATAAAGAGAGTCTTCTTTGGTACGGCAGTTGCCTGAATTTAACAGCTATGTTTGTTAGCAACAGATGTGTTATTAATCGCTAAACGTTTTTGAAGATAATAAGAACAGGCACCTCAGCAAAATCGGGAGTTGCATCAAGTCCTTCAACCGGAAGGCTTTCTTCGAACCTAAAATATTATATCAAAAACTTAAACCAATGTGCTATTCATAACAAACTCAAAAAGGTAAATAGTTAAAAAGTCCTTACCAAACCCTGTAATCTAGGCAATACCTAGAAAAAAAAAGAAGGCGGTTAATCTTCTGTAATGGTATCAAAACTCGAGCAATAGGATAAAAGAAGTGTTACAGAAACAAAAAAAAAAAACACAATTTACTTGGGTGGAAGGTACGTCGCTATCCATTGCTAGCTAGTTCAAGAAAAATTTTACAGTCGTGCAAATAAAGTTATCTCCAAACTCCTTGTCAAGCGCCTAAAGCCTCTGTTGCCAAGTCTGATTCTCCCAAACCAAACAGCATTCGTTCAAGGGAGATTACTGGTGGAAAACACCATTCTAGCATCTGAGATTGTGCATGGATATCATCGAGACAAGGGTCCTAAGCGTATCACTATTAAGGTTGATATCGCCAAAGCATTTGACACCCTTGACTGGAATTTCCTCTTCAACTGTCTACAAGGCTTAGACATCCCCCATTTCTATCTCTGCTGGCTGCACGCGTGCGTAACATCCCCAAGCTTCATGATAGGCTTCAACGGCTCGGTTCAGGGCTATTTTCGAAGCACTAGAGGGCTTCGTCAGGGGGATCCACTCTCCCCTTATCTCTTTGTTGCTGCTATGAACTGCCTAAGTCTAATGCTGGACAGAGCGGCCGCTGAAGGTAGAGTTGGGTATCATCATCATTGCAGAGAAGCTAAACTGACCCACCTATGCTTCGCTGATGATCTCCTCCTATTCTGCGATGGCTCTCTGGACTCGGTGAAGACTGTTATGGATGTTTTACAGCAATTTGCTGAAGTCTCTTGTCTCAAAGTCAGCATTGCCAAATCTTCCTTCTTCTCTTGTGGCCTGTCAGAAGATGAAGCAAACAGAATCAGTCAAGAAACGGGACTGAGCCAGGGACAACTACCAGTGCGCTACTTAGGGGTTCCTTTGGTTACAAGGAAGCTATCTATGTCAAATTGCGAGCCTCTAATTCAACAGGTAAAAAATAGAGTTAATAGTTGGAGCGCTAGGTCTCTATCCTTCGCAGGAAGACTGCTTCTTATTAACACTGTCATTGGGGGTATCTCTATCTTCTGATGCTCGACCTTCACGATTCCTAAACAATGCATCAAGGCAATAAATTCTATTTGCGGAGCTTATCTATGGAAGGGTTCAACAGAAGGTCACCACTCCGCTAGAGTTTCTTGGGACACTGTCATTCTACCTAAGTCAGAGGGAGGATTGGGTATAAAGGACTTACACCATTGGAATAAGGCATGCTCGATCAAGCTTATCTGGCTACTGTTCTTCAGATCAGGGTCCATATGGGTCGCTTGGTTCTCAAAGACTATTTTGCAAAGCTGCACTAGCAATTTCTGGATAATTAAGGAAAAACAGAGCCATTCTCATACAGTGAAGAAGCTAATTCGAGTAAGGGACCTTGCTTACCCGTGGATTAAGGTCAAAGTTGGGAATGGAAGAACCACTCGGTTCTGGGTGGATAATTGGTCTCCATTTGGCAACTTGAGAACCTTCCTCAACCTAAGCCAATCATCTACTCTTGGAACTCGAGCAACTGCTACAATAGATGATCTGTGCAGAGAAGGGATTTGGTCTCTCCCATCCCCACGCTCAGAGCAACAGCTATCTCTTCATGCCCACTTGACCACGATCAACCTATCAGAAGAAGAAGATACCATTTTTTGGATGCCGCAAGGTAAAAAACTATCGACCTTCTCTACTGGTATGATCTATGATCTTCTAAGGGAACACAAACCTCAAGTTCTTTGGCACAAGGCGGTTTGGACCTCTAGAGGAATCCCGAAACAAAATTTCCTCACTTGGTTGGTGCATCTCAATCGTTGTCCGACGAAAGACAGAATCGTTGGCTGGGGATTGCAAACTGATCCTAGGTGCGTCCTGTGTAACATGGTCCTGGAGACAAGAGACCACCTCTTCTTCGACTGTAACTTCTCCTTCTCGACTTGGAGCGCCCTAGCAACAAAGGCAAGAACACCGCAGATTCGCCAGTGGAACCAGGTCGTCAACTACATGCAGTCTATCCAGGCTGCTAAACACATTCGACTGCTACAACTCCTCGCTTGGCAGACGGCGGTCTACTTCATCTGGACAGAACGAAACAGTCGAATTCATAGAGGGAGCTTCAGAAGCGTCGACTCGATCACGTCTGTTGCCTCATCGTTGATAAAGAACAAGATCTCCAGCCTTCGTAACTCCAGCCCCCAACTCTCTTCCTCAATGATCCAAATTTGGCTCTCTGATTGATTGATCAAGCGATTACCTGCCTCCACTCTCTGTTTTACTCCGTCGTTCTGTTTCTTCTCTGTGGTTTACTAAGGTTTCTTGACTGCTGGGCCTTGCCCTCCTTTTGTACTGGGCCTAGGCCTCAGAAACACTAACCTATTATATATATATAAAAAGCCCTTTGTCAAAAAAAAATATTCACCATTATTTGTTGGAATGAAAAACTTTATAAAGATGGAAAAAATGTTTAAGTGTTTGATCAAGTTTTGTGAAGAAGAAAGGTTTTATAACTTAGAAAAAGATTTATTATTATTTGAAAGTTTGTTACAAACTTGATTATTTTTTGGTGATACAAAATGAGAAGATAGTGGAGGTATTTATAGCCTCCAAAGTACAAAATATCTTACATATTTTTATCTTAAATGTAGAAAATTCTATTTAAAAATCTAGATTATTTTATCTTAATTATCTAGATAATTCTATAAGAATATCTAGATTTTTATTTTAAGGAGGTGGATGATTTTCTAGAATTTGAGCTAAGTTTTGAATCAACACATGATTAACCCAATAATGTTTGATCCAAATCAAGTTTATTTTTCAACACCCCCTCTTAAACTTGATTTGGTTACTCCGAGTAAGCTCCTCATCTTGATGAAGTCTTCTCGCTTGGGTGGCTTAGTGAAGATATCAGCTACTTGATCATTTGTCTTCACATACTCCAATTGTACATCCATCTTGGTAACACATTCTCTTATGTAGTGATAATGAGTATCGATGTGCTTACTCCGATCGTGGAAGACTGGATTCTTTGCCAATGCTATTGCCGACTTGTTATCCACAAAGATCTTCGTTGGCTCCTCTTGTGGTAGGTTCAGCTTCTTTAGAAAGTTTCGTAGCCAAATAGCATGGCAAACACATGAAGTAGCTGCCACATACTCCGCTTCACAAGTAGAAAGAGTGACAATTGGTTGCTTCTTTGACATCCGTGTGAAAGCGGTTTCTCCAATGAAAAACACGAAGCCACTTGTGCTTTTCCGGTCATCTACATCTCCACCCTAATCGCTATCGCTATATCCAACAAGCCTGTAATCTTCAGAGATAGAGTAGTACAAGCCAAAGTTGATAGTACCTTTGATATAGCGTAGGATCCTCTTAGCTGCCTTGAAATGAGTTGTTGTTGGATGCTCCATGTATCGACTCACAACTCCAACTGCGTGTAGGATGTCGGGCCTTGTGCACGTTAGATAGCGTAAGCTTCCAACCAAACTCTTAAAGAGTGTTGGATCCACACTCTCTCCTTCTTCTTCCTTTGATAACTTGACTCCACATTCCATTGGCGTGCAAACTGGATTTGAGTCATCCATCTTGAACTTCTTAAGCACCTCTTTAGCATAGCCTTCTTGAGTAATGAAGATTTCATTTTCTTCTTGTTTTACTTCAATGCCAAGGTAGTATGACATCAATCCAATGTCGGTCATCTCGAACTCCTTTGTCATCTCCATCTTGAAATCTTCAAACATAATCGGATTGTTGCCAGTGATTATTAGGTAATCAACATATAAGCATGCAATCAATATATCATTGTTTTGAGTTTTGATATAAAGTGCATGCTCATATGGACACTTGATGAAGCCTTTCTCCTTGAAGTACTTATCAATCCGAGTGTTCCATGCTCTTGGTGCTTGCTTTAATCCATAAAGCGCCTTCTTTAGCCTTAAGACTTTGTCTTCTTCTCCTTTGACTATGTAGCCTTGTGGTTGCTCAATGTAGACTTCTTCCTCAAGGTCTCTATTTAAGAAGGCTGATTTTACATCCATTTGATGTATCCTCCAACTCTTTTGGGCTGCCAATGAAATGATTAGTCTAACAGTTTCTAAGCGAGCAACTGGAGCAAATACCTCATCATAGTCGATCCCGGCTCTTTGACTATAGCCTTTTGCCACCAATCTTGCCTTGTACCTTTCAACTTCTCCTTTAGAGTTCTTCTTTGCCTTGTACACCCACTTCACACCAATTGTCTTGTGTCCATTTGGAAGTGAAGCTAACTCCCATGTATCATTCTTTTGAATCAACTTGATTTCCTTATCCATTGCACTTCTCCATGACTTCTTTTCTTGGGCTTCTTCAAAGTTCATAGGCTCGCAATCCACAAATAGACAAAATAGAGTAAGATTATCTTGATTTTCGATTACCTCGTAGATGTCTTGTAGACTTCTAAAACGTGGAGTCCTTTCACTTGAGCTTTCATCTCCTTGAGAACTTGTTGTTAGTGAGGTTGGTGGTGTAGCTAGCTCTTCTCTCGGTTGCGCCACATTCTCTTCTTCAAAGGATGGAAAGAAGTTGTAGTCTTCGTTATTTGATCTCCAATCCCATTCTCCTTCTTCATCAAAGATGACATTCCGACTAATGATTGTCTTCTTTGTTTCAGGATTGTAGAGCTTGTAGCCTTTGGAGTTAGCATCATACCCAATGAAGATGTACTTTTCACTTTTGTCATCTAGTTTGCTCCGCTTCTCGTCTGGAACATGAGCGTGAGCAATGCTTCCAAAGACTTTTAAGTACGACACACCGGGCTTCTTTCCGCTCCAAGCTTCTTGTGGTGTCTTTCCTAAAACACTTTTTTGTTGGAGATCAGTTTGATATATAAACCGCACAAGCAACTGCTTCCGCCCAAAACTCCTTTGGTAGCTTCTTACTCTTGAGCATGTTTCTTGTCATCTCAAGTATTGTCCTATTCTTTCTTTCCGCTACTCCATTTTGTTGAGGGGTTCTTGGCACCGTCAACTTTCTCCGGATGCCATTATCTTCACAATATTTCAGAAACTCTTTGGACATAAATTCTCCTCCTCGATCCGATCTCATGGACTGGATCTTAAGACCACTTTCCTTCTCAACATGGGCTTTGAAATTTTTGAAATTTTCAAACATTTCTGATTTTTGCTTCAAAAAGTAAACCCATGTTTTTCTTGAAAAGTCATCGATAGAGAGAAGGAAATAGTTACTCTTACCAAGTGAATTTGGTTTGATCGGACCAAATACATCTGTATGTATGAGTTCTAGTGACTTTCTTGCTCTTGTCTCCGACTCCTTTGGAAAACTCATCTTGAATTGCTTTCCAAGTAAGCAACCTTCACACACACTTGATTTGGATGATTGATACAAGGTAATCCTTTCACCATTTCTTTCTTGGAAAGTAGCTTTAAGCTTCCAAAGTTGAGATGCCCAAATCGAAGATGTCAAAGCCAAGATTCCTCCTTGTAGCACATCTTGAGACATCGTGCAATGTCATTTTGAATGTTTAGGACAAACATTCTATTGCTTTACATTGGCACCTTTGTGATGAGATTATTTGCATTATCTCTTAAAGAAAGGCAATTATCTTTTAGTCGAATGTCATAACCTTTCTCTAAGAGTTGTCCTAGGCTCAAGATGTTGGTCTTCATGCTTGGAATGTAGTAAACATTGGAAATGAATTGATGATCTCCATTCTTCAAGCGGATGAGAATATTTCATTTACCTTTCACCTCCATCTTCGATTCATCTCCCAAAGCCACATTGGTTTTCACCGATTCATCGAGCTCCACGAAAATGCTTTTATTTCCACACATATGGTTGTTTGCACCACTATCAAGGTACCACTTGTGAACCTCATTTGGTTCATCCTTTTTGTAAGCCATCAATAGCATATCTTCTTCTTTACTCCTTTCTTCAACATAGTTGGACTTCTCTTCAACTCTATTGTTGTTTGGAGTTTTGCACTCAGAAGAATAATGTCCAAATTTCCCACAACTATAGCATTTGATGCTTGATTTATCGTACCTTGATTTTGCGTTTCCTCTTCCACGACCTCTTGATGAGTTATCTCCTCTTTGGTTGAAGTTGTCTTCATATGGTCTCCAACCTCGTCCATTTACACCACGACCTCGTCCTCGGAAATGACCGCCACCATGTCTTAGATTGCTTTGGCCACTTTCTTCCTTGTGATCAATTCTCTTGAGAACTTGCTCCACAATATATTCTTTCTTCTTCTTCTTTTCTTCATAAGCTTGTAGTGATCCAAGAAGTTGCTCCATTGTCATAGTCTCCAAGTATTTTGTCTCTTCAATCACAGTAACAATGTGTTCGAATTTCGAATCCAATGATCTAAGAACTTTCTCCATGATTCTCACATCATCTAACTTCTCACCATTTCTCTTTAGGTTATTAGTAACCGTCAAGACTCTTGAGAAGTAATCTGAGATGAGTTCTCCTTCCTTCATTTGTAACGCTTTAAATTCTCCTCTTAGAGTTTGAAGTCGTACCTTCTTAACTTATTCTGCTCCCTTGTAAGATGTCTGATGTTTGGAGTTTTCAAGGCTCATAAGACAAATGTTGTAGTATAAATGATTGTCGAACCAATTCTAAGGGATTTCAAGCACTGAGAATGCAAGTACTTACTTAATCTAAGTGCAACCGATGATTTTAAGGGTTTTCTAAACTAATGATTAATACTAATGCAGTTTCAGAATAATAAAAACGGTAAATGAGTTGACTTTCTTAACTAAGAAAAATGAGAACTCATGGGCATATGAATTAGACCTTGGGTGATCAAGTTTCAAACTAAGGATGGCAGATGAACAATCAAACTAACAACCTTTGGCTAGATGAATGTTCATTTACTAACACATTTCAAACAACAAATGTCTTTGGTTGAATAATATGGAAGCAATCATTACTAACAGGAATAAGGCTATCTTAGCACTTCTAACAACAAATGTCTTTGGCAAAATATGCTAAAAGCTTAGAAGAGTTGTTTCAGGCATTTCATCGAACACCTTTTGGGTGGGAAATGCCTAAAGATCAACTTTTGAGGAGCTAACTCAGAAGGTGCATTATGATTACTCTACTAGCAAGGTTTTGGAATGATCTACTCTAAAACATCCTAGATCTAACCTAATCACCCTTAATCTTCCTAACCCATGAATTCAAATGGTGATTACTCACTACTCTTCATGATTCCTCTTAAACCCATTTTGGATTTCAGATTAATCGTACAGAGGGATACAACAACGAATTGAAAACACAGAATTGCAATAACTAGATGAACAAAGATGATTCAAGAGATGAACTTTCCAAAGGTTTTTCTTAGAACAAAAGATAATCTGTCTGGTGGCTGCTAAAGCTACTTAAAACATAGGTTTTCAGAAGTAAAAACGTTCATAATGAAATGACCAAAAGGCCCTTGAGTAGAAATGAATTCGAGCAAACAGAAGGCGTGCAGCGACCTCCAGTAGTCGCTCTGAGAGGTCGCTCCAGGCTTCGGGAGCGACCTGGAGGGGTCGCTGCGAGACGTCGCTCCGGGTCGCTCTTCGCGAGCGACCTCGCTGTGTCGCTCCGGTCACGTCGCTCCCAGCTGGAGCGACCTTATGGTGTCGCTCTGGCCAAGTCGCTCTCGTGCCTCCGAGCGATGGAGACGCGAGCGACATCGGGGTGTCGCTCTGGCCAAGTCGCTCTGAAAGGGTGTCACAACGACTTCACGGTGTCGCTCTGGTGAGGTCGCTCCCATGCACTGCTCGTCCAATGATCACTTTTATCACCTCTTTTGAGCTCCAAATGAACCCAAATGTCTACAAGAACTCCATGTGGTACTCCAATACCTGATAAGGACTCATGTATGCAAAATGCAACCTAAACATAGCTAAATCCTAGTCTATATGATCAAAATGCACATGGGTGAATGGATAAGACAATTGAAATATGCAAGATATCAACTCCCCCAAACTTGTTCTTTTACTTGTCCACAAGTAAACTTTCTAGAACTCATAGGGAGAGAGGTTTAAAGGTGGGAGCTCATAGCCAAAAGAAACACAACTAGCACTCGATTCAACATCTAATCCAACATGAGCACACTCTCTTATTACACTCTAGCTTCTCTAGGCCTATCTCAACTCATTTTGCCCTTATACTCATCATCAAGCATCCACACATTCAAATCAACCAACTCTCACATTCATTAAGCATAAAACATCAAGTGAATTCTTGCAAATGGTCAATTGGTCCAAATCATTTGGTTGAGTAAGGGAAGGCTTTTATTCAAGTGGGTCAAGAGGTTCAAAATCCATGATCTTTTAAAGTGGTATACTCTCAAAACGAGTAGCCTTGACATTGCACATAATATATCTAAGAAAGGGACCAACTCATGGATACAATGCTCAATCTCCATTGTTCTACCCTTTTCCCAAACATACAAGTTACACAATCACTTCATAATGTCAAACCCAACTCTCATCTCTCACCAAAAGATCCCAAGAACACTTTGCACATAAAACTCTTTTTCTTTGAAATCTATAAAGGATTTTCTCAACTTCTAAACAAATCTTAGCTCTAAACAACTTTGACAACCCCTTTTTTTTCTTTTTTTTTATATATATATATTTTTTCTTTTATTTTGGGGCCCAAGACTTTTCACAAATTGAGCTAGAAGTTTCTCTACTTATCCCATAAAGACTAGTCAATTAAACACAAGAGTTCACTCTTTTCCTTCAACTTTCTCATACTCCCAAATCAAACTTTACAACACTCACCCCCATCCTATGGCTAGACAATAATGTGCCTAATATAGCAAGAATGAAGATCAAGCATTGTCGTTCCCGATACTCTCAACATTATGTGCATGTAAGACTTTCCGAAAAAGGCCTCACTCATCAATCAATGAAGGCTTAAACGGAGGAAGGGATTTTGGGGAGAGGTCTACCACTAGAGGTTGTCAAAAAGATTGGCATAAAGGATGTGACAATTCAAGTGTGTATATCCATGATTCAGTACACAAGGGACCATGAGCAAGATGCATTAAGTTTGTTCAGTTCAAATAAGGTTGTAGTTGGCTTCAAAGACTGAGTTTCAGCAATCAACAAGTTTCAGGAAGAGTTTTCAAGGCTCGAAGCATACAAGTCTTTTTGAGAGGTGCATAAACTACTCAGGTGCAAAGTAGTGTTCTTTACAAGGCATTTAAAATCATTGCTCCCAATGCAAGTGAATGAAACCTATATGCTCTAGACTCTCCTAGAAATGCAAATGATGCAAACTAAATGATTTTTTATTTTTTTTATATGCAAATAGGTATGCAATGCATGACTCAATGAAACAACATCAAAGCAAACATGATCCAATACTTGGTACCTCCCCCAAACTTAAATGACACAGTCTCTGTGTTGTCAAGGAGAGAGAGATACCCAAAAAGAGAAAACTAATATGCAAAAACGAAATGGTATATACAAGGGAAAGTAGAGAAGTACCTTCAAGGATAGTAAGTGGGGGCAGATGCCCCAGCATCATCGTCGTCCGGTGGGAACGTGGTGTAGTAACCTCCATGTCCTGAGCTGTAGCCTCCATACCATTGTTGGCTCTGAACTTCTTCAATCTCAGCTTCACTTTCTGAAGAGGCTAGAGATGGAGACTTGTTTCCAGAGGCGGAAGGCTGAGTGGGTGGGTTCCTTCATTATCGCTGGAGCTGTCTATCAGTGAGTGGGAAACCAAGATTAGTGGGCTGAGGTGGGGGCTGGGGGACTGATGTGTTCGCGAAGGCGAAGTCCGCTGAGCTACATCCAGCAATTCCTCCTCTGGTCAAGACATCGGCCACCTTCTTCATGAACTTGGCTGAAGTCTTTGCTTGCTTCTTCACCGTCTTGCTCAGCGCCTTGCACTTGTCCTTCAGCTTTTCGATTGTTCTGTCTTGTGCCTTGTTCCATCGCTGAAGTCGGCCAATGTGGTCATGAGCATCACGAAGCGCACCAGGGGGAAGGACTCCATCATGTGGCTTGAAGTAGTAGCGTGGAGGTCCATAGATGGGTACAGATTCTTCCCTAGGAGGTTCCGTGAAGTCGTGTCTCGTCGGAACACTCCTTTTCCTTGGTGCAGCAATGGGACCGAGAGACTCGTGTTCTCCAAGAAAGTCTTCTTGGGATAAGTTGAAGCTGATAGCTCCAGGTCTCTCTAAGCTCGTCAGTCTCTGGTTTGGAAGAACCACTTCGACCGGCTTGCCCTGAAAGTAGTAGTGGTAGACGTAGTCCTTCCCATACATCCCACTGAAATAGGTTGCAATCCTCAAGTAAGTGTCATCGATGAACTTAGGCCCTGCTGCGTCCTTTCCCAAGGGAACATTCAGAAATTGGAGCAGTGGTGTGATCATCCCGCCTATCCTAATCTTTGGTTGCGAATCAGTTGTGTACCATACCCAGTCTCTGTAGTGCTCGAAACGATTCACGAAGAAGCTGACCATCCCGAAGGAAGCATAAATGTCGTTGCTTGGAAGGGGCAACGTTCCAGGTGGGGCGTAGGGGCGGATAGCCGGGCAGAGCAGTCGCATGTCTTCCTCGGTGACATTACCAGCTTGCTTCCATGGGTAGAATGCATGGACGAGCATCCTATGGAGGTAGCGTACAGACGGGTGCCGGATATGTGAGTTCTTGTCAGCCCCGGTAGAGTGCTTGTTTCCAGTGATTAACTTCCAAAGCTGAGCGGGGAAGTTTTCACACTTGGGAAGGGAGTAGTCTGCCAAGTCTTGGAAACCCATGACTCTCCCAATGTCTTTGAAGTTCATGTTGTACTCTCTCCCATTGACCTTGAACTTTATTTTGCCCCATCCTTGCCTCACGTGCGGAGCGTCATGGTAAGTGACCTTAAGGGAAGACAAGAACTGACAGGAGACATCCCGATAGGCAGGGTAGGCCATGGTGAGGAGTTTAGGCATCTTCAGGTGCCCCAGCATTGCCTCAATATCAGAATCGAGACCCACCTCCTTCAGCAAATCAAGGTCAGCGAATATGGTTGGAGTCCAAGTTACCCCATTCAGCAAATGATGATACAGCTCTTCCTCAGATGGAGTTTTCACCCTGTCTCTATCCTCAGCAACCTCTTTCCCCTTGGACATCTTGGCCCTCTTTGTAGGAGCCTGCTCATCTGCACTTTCATCGCACTCTCCTCATCTGTGGCAACTGCTATACTCTTTTCTGCCCTCTTCTCTTGTTCCTTTGCCTTCTTTGCAGCCACGGTTTGCTGTCGAGAAGTCCTTTGTGTCCCAGTACCAGCTCGTTCTGAGGCTAAAGCCTTTACTTTCAACGAAGAGTCTTGACTTTCAGGTTCTTGCCTCTCAGCATCCGACTTTCTCTTAGTTTTCCTAACCATTGTACCTGAGAAATACAAAACTTGGAAAGGGATAAGTCGATTGACTTTGCAAATGTAAATTTCAAGAATCAAAGTAATTCTAGAATGAGAGGGTTCTCTAATCAAACCTTTCAACACCTTAACATACTAACTCACCCACTAACACACTCAATTAGGATCAATTTCGAAAAGCCCCAAATCCATGAACCCTAATTTTGCCAAAGTTCAAATTAAGCTCAATTCCACCATCAATTCAACAACCCAACTTGATATATAAGCTTTTCCTAGTCTATTTTACCACAATCAAGCAAGAAAATGACCAAATTTCGATTTTCAAATTCTAGGGTTCATGGACCTACGAATCTGAATTTAAAAACACAATACCTTGCTTTGGATGAAAGGAAATGGGGAATGGGTGGTGAGGAATACACTGTTGGGGCGAAAACTTGGATTTAAAAACAAGATCTAGGAGACTTGGGTGAGAATTGAGAAAGTTTGGAGATTATTGGTGTGGGTTTGTTTGAGAGAGTATGAGTGTTTGTGAGAGGAAGGGAGAGTGAAAAAGATGAAGGTCGTGGATATGGGTAGGTCTAGGGTCGTCTGGTTAGGTTTAGGGTTGGTTAACTCGAATTAAACCGGACAAAATTGAAGAGGTACTTACCTGGACCGGCTCGGGAGCGACCTCACGTGGTTGCTGCGAGACGTCGCTCAAGTCACCGAAAATGCGAGCGACCTCACGTGGTCGCTCTGGTCACGTCGCTCCCCAGTCTCAGAAAACGCGAGCGACCTCACGTGGTCGCTCTGATCATGTCGCTCCCCAGTCACAGAAAACGCGAGCGACCTTGTTGGGGTCAAAATCGGTCACGACGGAATCAATGTCTGAAAGGCCGTAAAAATCGGCATGAACGTTTTTACGAAAAATAAATCTTCGAAAAAGATTTATATTTACGAAAAGCTTGGCGAAAGAAAAGCGAGTCATCGAACAAGAGCTCGAAAAGGGTCGCTACGCAGTAACAGAACACACGTTCCGTCCGCTCACTACGTAGCGACCGAGCTCGAGCCAAAGCTCGGTCGCTACGTAGCGACCGAGCTCGAGCCAAAGCTCGGTCGCTACGTAGCGACCGAGCTCGAGCCAAGGCTCGGTCGCTACGTAGCGACCGAGTTCGAGCCAAAGATCAATCGCTACGTAATGACCGAGCCCGAGCCAAGGTCGCTACGTAGCGACCGAGCCCGAGCCATTGCTCGGTCGCTACGTAGCGACCATGCTCGAGAGCAATCACCCGGTCGCTACGTAGCGACCGAGCTCTTCCGAAACATCGATACGCCATTAGTCCATGCATCCTCGTCTACCTTTCGATGCTATCTCCCGAAGACCATAGCGAACCCATTTCACGATCCCCCGCCATTCTAAGTTATCGATCAAACTTTACCGTGAAAACCGCGGAAAGTTCGTTCTTTATCGAAAGAAGCCGTAATAAACGCTTCGAGTCGGAAAACGGCCCAAAGGGACCTAAGACATGACTTGAAGCCCAACTTACGATTTCTTAACCAACGACTCGTAAGCTACGTGACGGTTTACACTTGATTCCCAAGAAAAGATAAATGTCAAGTTTCCGCGGATAAATACGAAATTTTGAAGATAATTACGAAGATCGGAAAAAATGGAATATCTCCATTTTTATGTTATGACGGCTTAAGGGCAGAAGGGGAAAAGCGTAAACCGACCTTGGAGCCAGTATATAAGGAGTTCTAGGCGAGAGGAATGAGGGAGGACTTTTCAGAGAAAACTTAGCACTTAGAGCGATTTAGGCATATTTCCGTTTTTGTTATTCGAGCTGCGACTCAATTAGGTTATTGTCGTCTTAGGTTTAGAACTAGGAATCTCGCCGACAGCTCTCGTAGCCCAGGCTCTTACCTTGTTGTAACGCTCAAACGCGAA
The DNA here is from genome assembly GCF_020379485.1 of Brassica napus. Classification (NCBI taxonomy): domain Eukaryota; kingdom Viridiplantae; phylum Streptophyta; class Magnoliopsida; order Brassicales; family Brassicaceae; genus Brassica; species Brassica napus. Next base: position 9,051,664 of record NC_063449.1, read on the forward strand.
TTCGGAATAATATCGACTTTGCTCTCTTATCGATTTCTTATACTTTATCGTTGTCATTATTGTGTTCTTATTGCTTGGCGTGTGGTATTAGCAGATATCTGGGACCTCTGGGAAATTAGGGTTTTTCCTAGTTTCCTTATTTAAACGGATATCGACAGTGCGAATTTCGGTTCCCACAGTTTGGCTCTAGAAGGAGGGGTGGTTACGGATCAATCTAACTCTCAGCCACAAAACGCTTGATCAAAACAATGTCTGAAATACGAAAGACAAAATCGCAGTTCGCAACAACGCTGGTAAGACAACCCCAGCTACCACTGCGCCTATGGCCAACGCTTACGCAAACGCCATAGTGCCTAAAAAAAGAAAAATTGAAAAAACCTAGCCGCGACTTTTTGCCAATAGGAAGTGCTACGAAACGAGCTTGCGATTTCTCTGTCTAAATATAAAGGAAAATGATAAATTTTATCAAATCCCGTAAGCTTGGCTCGTTTCCGAGTTAAAGAAGTTTCAATGTGTAGGAGTTTTACCAAAACACGTTTTCCGAAAAATTTTCGGAAGGGTAAAACTTGTTCCCCCAAAAACCGCAGAAAACTCCTAGGTTAATCGCGGAAAAAGGAAGCGCAGCAAATCAATTACACAGCTCGGTCGCTACGTAGCGACCGAGCTCAAGCCAACTCTCCACTCGCTACATAGCGACCTGACAGGCCTCAGAAAGGTCCTCCTTTGGGTTCTCTTTTGAATCCTCATCGAAACGCTTTTAGTTTCATCTCAATCGGAATTTCCGTTGAGATTTTACGACGAAAACAAGTAGGACTCTTCTTGGCTTGCTTCCACTCGCTACGTAGCGACCTGTCAGACCTTCACTCGCTACATAGCGACCTGTCAGGCCTCAGAAAGTTCCTCCTTTGGGTTCTCTTTTGAATCTTCATTGAAACGCTTTTCGTTTCATCTCAATCGGAGTTTCCGTTGAGATTTTACGACGAAAACAAGTAGGATTCTTCTTGGCTTGCTTCCACTCGCTACGTAGCGACCTGTTAGACCTTCACTCGCTACATAGCGACCTGTCAGGCCTCATAAAGGTCCTCCTATGGGTTCTCTTTTGAATCCTCATCGAGACGCTTTTCGTTTCATCTCAATCGGAGTTTCCGTTGAGATTTTACGACGAAAACAAGTAGGACTCTTCTTGGCTTGCTTCCACTCGCTATGTAGCGACCTGTCAGACCTGCACTCGCTACATAGTGACCTGTCAGGCCTCAGAGAGGTCCTTCTTTGGGTTCTATTTTGAATCCTCATCGAAACGCTTTTCGTTTCGTCTCAATCGGAGTTTCCGTTGAGATTTTACGACGAAAACAAGTAGGACTCTTCTTGGCTTGCTTCCACTCGCTACGTAGCGACCTGTCAGACCTTCACTCGCTACATAGCGACCTGTCAGGTGTCAGAAAGGTCCTTCTTTGGGTTCTCTTTCGAATCCTCATCGAAACGCTTTTCGTTTCGTCTCAATCGGAATTTCCGTTGAGATTTTACGACGAAAACAAGTAGGACTCTTCTTGGCTTGCTTCCACTCGCTACGTAGCAACCTGTCAGACCTCCAGCTCACTACATAGCAACCTGTAAGGCTTCGAAAAGATCCTCCTTTGTGTTCTCTTTTGAATCCCGATCGAAACGCTCTTCGTTTCTTCTCAATCGGAGTTTCCGTTGAGATTTTACGACGAAAACAAGTAAGACTCGTCTAAACTCCTTCGCTTGCTCCTACTCGCCCTTACCTCCATCTTTGTGTTCTCCTTCAAATCTCGATCGAAACGTCTCTTTTTTCGTCTCGATTGGAGTTACCATTGAAACTAAAAAAAAAAAAAAAAACCCGCAAAGACTAATTTTCTCGGGTGGATTCAGATTAATCGTATAATACGGCAACTGTTAACTTAACACCTTAGCCGCCTCAACTATACGATTACGTTGAATCTTTTAATTGACTTCGTATCAGTCAAGTTCGGAAGATAAATGTTAAGTTTCAAAGGATAAACATCAATATCGAAAAAAGGCGAACATACACGAGAAGAGGAAGGGGAAATGAGCAAGCAAAACTGAGAAGAGACAAAACTGCATCTTCGAGAGAACTAAGGTATTTGCGACTTGAAATTTTTGAAATCAAACTTGGAGTTTTCGTAGGAAATTACTAAGAAATAAAAATACCTTTGAGACTGTCGTACAACTTTAAGGAACGTAAAACCTAGGTGGATAGTCTAGCGAACTAAGTCTTAGGTGATTTTTCCTGTCTCGATATATTGTCCCATAACAATTCGTCTAGATCTTGCAAACCGATCTAAACTCTCCGAAAATCGAGAAACGATCGCCACGCATATCAAGCTCGCTTCCTAGGGAGATAAAAAACTAGAGACATGAACGTCGTCTTAAAACCGATTCGTTTCTGGTAATTCTCTCGGAACCGACATATTCCAAGTCTTCAACTTGGAAACAACCAAATTACAGTCCAAGCGTCATCTTTAAACCAACTCGGACTGTCGATCATTCTATTCCTCGAGAAAAAAGTGATGGAGTAGGTGCGTATACTATACTCGTATACTCCCATACTTCAAAAACATATTCAAACAATGCGATGTCTCGTCAAGATCAAGAAAACGCTTTCGACAAGAAAACGCTTTTGACAAAGCAAACTCTCGTAGAAATATGCGGAAAAATATTCATACAATGCGATGTCTCGTCAAGATCATCCTAAAGGCAAACGACAATCTGAGATTCATCTAAACGCTAGGAATTGATCCAAACCATGTTGGGAAAATTCTCAAAGACTATACAGCATCTATCATCGCAATCATTCGTTTAGAAAACCTCTGCCAAACTTCAGAATGAAAATCGATGATTTGCTGAAGTCATAAAGATCTTTTCCGATTTGATAAAGCCACTTTCGTTTAAAAATTTCTACGAGAAATCTTCAATCACCAAAGCATTTCTTTCAGTTTTCGTTGTACCAAGTGAGTCGCGGAAAAGTATCGAAAACATTTGTGACAGAAAACTCGAGAATAGATGTAGCATCGTGCATAAAGATACGCTTTCATCCCGATGGTGGCGAGATCCACCTCTGGTCGACCAATTCGTTCCAGAAACGAATGTGTCATGAGAATCCTTTCATAAAACCTATGAAAAACGTTCTGCGACTAGATCGTAATGAAATAAACTTTGGTAACACTCCATGAGTAACTCCAAGCAACTTTCACCTAGGATCGAAATCACAGCAGAAACGTTTCTCGTGAAACCCACAGAAACAACGCTACTTTAACATATGTTTACATATCACCGATCAACAACCTTCATAAAACTGGTCCCCGTTACTTACGAGAAAAATCCTTCCTACAATCAGACCAAGTCTTACGAAGAAACTTTCTAAAGTTAACATAACAGGCTTTATGAAGAACCATGCGGCTCGCTGGCTTCTGCTTTTCCTTTCCCTCGGTCACATCCGAGAAGGCAGTCGTCCCGCCACTGACTCCAAACTGGTTATGTAGCAAACCTCTTGGGCTTCGTCTTCCTCAGGCAAAAAAGATTCGATTTTTATAAGACTAAAGGTCACATTATACGAAATGTTCGTCGTATAACTGAAACCTAGAGTGGAGAATCGTTTTCTATGACTATCGGCCATATTAGCATGGATAACCCCGGCAAACTTGGCCTATCAATCTTGACAAGCGCTCTTTGGACCCCAGTCAATTACGCCTTCCATCTAAAGGTCCAAACCAATATTTGCCATCCCCTTTAAGGACGATCGTAAACTAACATGACCTTAAATGTTAAAGTACCGTGGTCTAATCCTTGACCTACAACATCCTTGGCTATCTGAGTGAACACATCCCTCACGCCAAGCCAAACTATTTGAGAAACCATAGCTCTATCACTTAACGGCTAAACAACAATCTACGATTTTTCTAAAAACGTCGTGTGACTATTAAGAGAATAATTATCGTATAGCCTACAGTCGGAAGTCATATCGTAAATTCTTCGTAACGAAACTCAGTCCTAACAACCAAATGGTTAAAGGAAGATCTAAACTTTTCGAAAATTGACCGAGTTCAATACGCTCCACAATTCACTTTAAGCCCGTAACGTTTTACCCATAATACGCGGCATGTAAGGAAAAATTCGTAACAAAGCTTCTAGAGCTATACGAAACATCCTCAAAAATGCACGAAATAGATCTCGGAAAGCCAACACTTCACAAAGCACTATGAAGGAAAACGCTTCTTCCCATGGAAAAATTTACGCGACACCTCAGTCCTAATTCGTCGATCGCAAATCAAATTATTAGCATCCAAACAGGAACAACAATTTTGGCTGCGAACATCCGTAGTCAAACAAGAACGTTTCTAAAACGCAGGGCTAAGACTAAACCCTTGCAACATCGCAAAACATCTTCAAGCCCGCGAACATTTCAAGCACGAAACGCGGCATACAAAAGAACAACAAATCTTCAGCCTCGCGAGACGTCGCAGACGCCTGAAGATTTGTTCTTCGACAAAATTTCCTTCCTCGATAAAAATACTTTCTTGGAAGACCAGACAGTCATACGCACTAACATCTTCTCAAAACATATCCTTCGCGAAGACTCGAAACGGTATTTTTTACCATTAAGTTTATTGCTGATCACAACGAACTCTTAACGTCCTAAACAGACTTAGTCATCTCGTGGAGATGACTCTCGTACATCCGACACAAGGATAATAGCGCTATAAAAGAAACCCAAAACTTTTGGTCAGCCTTTCCAGGAGGCTTAAAAATTGTCCTTGGAGAGATGCTCGGTTCCAACCATACAAGTCGTATAAGCCGAGAACCTATCGCAGACTTTAAATCGGTAAGGAATCAGGATGAAACTGAAACGGGATACGTAAGTCGAATTAGTCATCGCACCCTTTAAAACTAGGAGTAAACCTAGGTCTTGCCCTAAACCCAGCGCACTGGTCTCTAACATCTCTAGGCATAGTATCAAAAACCGTGATACGAGATCCCAAAATTTGTCTATTTGCCAATATTCGAGCGTCTTCAGAAATCCCGCAAGTTTACACACTGTGAAAAACTCTCGAAACAGATCACGGATATAGAAGTTCACACAGAGTTAGATTACGAGATGACAACTCGTAGTTTTCCTTCTACACCCATATAAAATGCCATCGGCAGTAACACACCTGATAACCGCTACATAAAAACTAGACCGTAAAGGTCTCGCTGGAAAACAAGTCATAAGAACCATAATTCCAAGACAAACTACGAAAGGCTTGATCCCTTCAACAAGGGTACGTAGGCAGCCGTTATAAGGCACAGCCCCAATCTTATCGCGTTCTACTTTTAGAAGAGCGAGAAGACCACTTACCCCTGACTTTTTCGACCATTAATTCCGCCTAACTCACCTAACTTGCCTAACTTGCCAAGCCACTCGCTAGAACCTCACGCTATAAGCTCATGGTTCTAACGAGCTGGGGGGCTAACTGTTGGGGTCAAAATCGGTCACGACGGAATCAATGTCTGAAAGGCCGTAAAAATCGGCATGAACGTTTTTACGAAAAATAAATCTTCGAAAAAGATTTATATTTACGAAAAGCTTGGCGAAAGAAACGCGAGTCATCGAACAAGAGCTCGAAAAGGGTCACTATGCAGCAACAGAACACACGTTCCGCTCGGTCACTACGTAGCGACCGAGCTCGAGCCAAGGCTCGGTCGCTACGTAGTGACCGAGCACTCGCTCAGTCGCTACGTAACAACCGAGCACTCGCTCGGTCGCTACGTAACGACCGAGCTCGAGCCAAAGCTCGGTCGCTACATAACGACCAAGCCCGAGCCAAGGCTCGGTCGCTACGTAGCGACCGACCTCGAGCAGGAGCTCGGTCGCTACGTAGGGACCGAGCTCGGGCTTGAGCTCGAGCCAAAGCTCGGTCGCTACATAGCGACCGAGCTCTTCTGAAACATTGATACGCCATTAGTCCATGCATCCTCGTCTACCTTTCGATGCTATCTCCCGAAGACCATAGCGAACCCATTTCACGATCTCCCGCCATTCTAAGTTATCGATCAAAGTTTACCGTGAAAACCGCGGAAAATTCGTTCTTTATCGAAAGAAGCCGTAATAAAAGTTTCGAGTCGGAAAACGGCCCAAAGGGACCTAAGACATGACTCGAAGCCCAACTTACGATTTTTTAACCAACGACCCGTAAGCCGCGTGACGGTTTACGCTTGGTTCGCAAGGAAAGATAAATGTCTAGTTTCCGCGGATAAATACGAAATTTTGAAGATAATTACGAAGATCGGAAAAAATGGAATATCTCCATTTTTATGCTATGACGGCTTAAGGGCAGAAGGGGAAAAGCGTAAACCGACCTTGGAGCCAGTATATAAGGAGTTCTAGGCGAGAGGCATGAGGGAGGACTTTTCAGAGAAAACTTAGCACTTAGAGCGATTTAGGCATATTTTCGTTTTTGTTATTCGAGCTGCGACTCAATTAGGTTATTGCCGTCTTAGGGTTTAGAACTAGGAATCTCGCCGACAGCTCTCGTAGCCCAGGCTCTTACCTTGTTGTAACGCTCAAACGCGAATTCGGAATAAGATCTACTTTGCTCTCTTTTCGATTTCTTATACTTTATCGTTCTCATTATTGTGTTCTGATTGATTGGTGTGTGGTATTAGCAGATATCTGGGACCTCTGGGAAATTAGGATTTTTCCTAGTTTCCTTATTTAAACGGAAATCGACAGTGCGAATTTCGGTTCCCACAGACCTCACGTGGTCGCTGCGAGACGTCGCTCCGAGAGCGACTCTTGAGCTCCGGACACCGAAAATACGAGCGACCTCGTGGTGTCACTGCGGAACCTCGCTCCCACGCTCGATTCTTTGCATTGACCGGATCGATGAACCACCTGAACACTACCTCAACACTTTTCCCCCTTTTTTTTTATGAAATATGATGAAAATGAAAATACCAATGCAATATGTACAAGGATACGCATGGGACTTCCTCCCAAATGAGCTTGTTTTAAGTCTCAGCTTGACTTTGCCTCCTTTTGGATTAGGCTGGGGTAGGATCAGACAGTGGAGTTGAAACTCCATCTTCCTCAGGTGCATCTGCCATGTAGAGCTTAACCCTTTGCCCATTGACTATGAAGTCTCTTCCATCAGTACTCCACAAAACTATTGCTCCATATGGCTTAACCTCTTTGACCTTGAAAGGGTCGGACCACCTTGACTTAAGCTTTCCTGGAAAAAACTTCAGTCTTGAGTTGTAGAGAAGAACTTGATCTCCTTCTTTAAACTCTTTTTTTAGGATATTCTTGTCATGGAAAGATTTAGTCTTCTCCTTGTAGATCCTTGAGTTTTCGAAGGCATCCATTCTTATCTCATCAAGCTCATGTATCTGAAAAAGCCTTTTCTCCTTGGCACTCTTGATGTCAAAGTTCAGCAACTTTACTGCCCAAAGTGCCTTGTACTCAAGCTCCACTGGTAGATGGCAAGCTTTCCCGTACAATAGGTTGAAAGGTGTGGTCCCCAGAGGTGTCTTGTAAGCTGTCCTATAAGTCCAAAGCGCATCATCAAGCTTAACTGACCAATCATTCCTTGTAATCCCCACAATCTTCTCCAGAATGGACTTGATCTCTCTGTTAGAAATCTCAACTTGACCACTTGTTTGAGGATGGTAAGGAGTTGCAACCTTGTACGTAACACCGTTCTTCCTAAGAAGTCCCTCAAGCAGTTTGTTGATGAAATGAGACCCTCCATCACTGATTACAACTCTTGGAACTCCGAACCTTGGAAAGATGGTGCTCTTGAACATCTTGATTACCACTCTTGCATCATTGGTGGGACTTGCAATAGCTTCCACCCATTTTGAGACATAATCAACAGCTACCAGGATGTACTTGTTGCCATGTGATGATGGAAATGGCCCCATGAAGTCAATACCCCACACATCAAACACTTCAACTTCAAGAATTGGATTCTGAGGCATCTCATTCCTCTTGGTGATGTTTTCCCTCCTTTGGCATGAATCACATCTTGAAACAAAGTCTTGTGTGTCCTTGAACATGTGTGGCCACCAGAATCCATCTTGTAACACCTTAGCAACAGTCTTGAAGGTAGCAAAGTGGCCTCCATAAGATGATCCATGACACTGTGTAAGGATCACATCAATCTCCTCATTAGCAACCACTCTCCTATAAAGTTGATCTTTGCAGAGAATGTAGAGGTAGGGCTCATCCCAGTAGTATCTCTTCACATCCTTGTAGAACTTCGTCTTGGCATAACCCACAGGATTCAAAGGCTCTTTTCATGTGGCTAGGTAATTCACCAAATCAGCATACCAAGGTTCTTTCTCTTCTGTTGCCTTGACTTCTTCAAGCTTCCTTCCAGTCTCACAAACTGCTATCACTGCTCCAATAGCCATGATCTGTTCCTCAGGGAGTCCTTCATCAATTGGAATGCCACACTCCACTCTCAGCCTGGACAAGCGATCAGCTACACCATTCTCAACTCCTGGTTTGTCCTTGATCTCTAAATCAAACTCTTGCAGCAAAAGAATCCATCTCAAGAGCCTGGGCTTTGCATCCTTCTTCGCCAAAAGGTGTGTCAACGCAGCATGATCTGTGTAGAAAATGACTTTAGATCCCACCAAATAGCTTCTGAATTTCTCAAAGGCAAAGACAATGGCTAGCATCTCCTTCTCTGTTGTGGCATATCTTATCTAAGCATCATTCAGGGTTTGGCTCGCGGAGTAGATCACATGGGTCTTGCCATTTTCTTCTGCCCCAAAACAGCTCCCACAGCATAATCACTAGCATCACACATGATCTCGAAGGAGAGATCCCAATTAGGTGGCTGGACAATTGGAGCACTGATGAGTTCACCTTTCAGCTTCTTGAAGGCTTCTAGACACTCCACATCAAAGCTAAAGGTGGCTTCTTTGCTCAGCAGCCTGGTCAATGGTCTAGTGATCATGGAGAAGTCCCTTATGAATCTCCTGTAAAACCCAGCATGACCAAGAAAACTTCGGATGTCTTTCACTGTCTTTGGTGGGGGCAAACCAACCATAACATCGATTTTGGCCTTATCCACCTCAATCCCCTTCTCTGAAATCTTGTGCCCCAGCACAATCTCTTCTTTGACTATGAAGTGACACTTCTCCCAGTTCAGCATAAGGTTGGTGTCTTCACATCTCTATAGGACCCTGCACAAATTTGACAAACAAGCAGAAAACGAAGATCCATAGACAGAGAAATCATCCATGAACACCTCCACAACATCCTCAATCATATCAGAAAAGATCGACATCATGCACCTTTGAATGGTAGTTTGGGTTCATAGGGAGGAGGAACAAAAGAATTATCACTTGCTGGAGCAACAACTTCACCATCTTTCACTGTTTTCTTCTCTTCCCCAACCTTTCGTTTACCTTTTGCTTCCACAATCTTTTCCAAGATTTCATCATTGATTTTCTCATCAACAATCACCACTTCATCATCTATGTTGATGGCAACCCCCTCACCTTGTTTTTCAGCATCCTTGGTGAGAGCTTTCTGAGGTAACTCCTTACCACTCCTGAGGGTGATAGCTTTCATGGTCTCCTTGGGGTTTTGCTCAGATTTTCCAGGTAAAGAACCTTGTTGGCGATTTTGTTGAGTGTTCATGACAGCAAACTGGTTCTCCAAGGTTCTGAACTTGTTGTTGAGCTCATTGTAGCTTCAATCAATCTTTGCGTGAAGGTTTTTCAACTCATAGCCAACATGCTTCTCACTTCTTGTCTGAGACTCCAAGATTTGTTTTAGTAGGGCATCAGTGCTGCTGACTGGAGGAGTAGAGGTAGAAGTAGTAGGTTGTTGTTGGGCAGGTTGTTGTCCTTTGTTGTTGAAACCGGGAGGAGGGTTTTGTTGAGGCTGATAGCTGCCTTGCTGGTTGTTCCGAGGCTGATAACCACTCTGTTGGTTGTTGGGGTAAGATCTCTGTTGGTAGTTGTTGTACTGAAAGTTTGGCTCTTTCTTGTACCAGCTACCATTGTTGTTGATGAAGCACAGCTCTTCTTGCCCTTCCAAACCATCAACTTCCTGGACAACAGGTGTGGCTTCTTTGTTTGGGTTACCAACAAAGTGCAGCTGCTCCTGGATGGCCTTATCAGCAATGAGAATATCAATCTTATCCTGGAGAGCCTTTAACTCCCTCCTCGTCTGCTTGTCATCTGTTCGATTGCCTCTGTCGTGGTCTCCACTGTAGACTGCATCACTCTTTACCATGTTGTCAACCAGCTCTTCTGCATCTTCCTCAGTTCTCCCCAAGAAGAACCCATTGCTAGTTGTATCCAGTCTGGCCCTGTACTTAGGAAGAGCACCACGGTAGAATGTGCTCAGCAAGCTCTTCTTAGAGAAACCATGGTGTGGGCATTGAGCTTGGTAGCCCTTGAATCTTTCCCAGGCTTCACTGAATCCTTCCAAGCCTTTCTATTGAAAGCTGGAGATCTCATTTCTCAGCTTAGCAGTTATTGAAGTAGAGAAGAACTTCTCCAAGAAAGCTTTCTTGCAGTCATCCCAAGTGGTGATTGAGTCACTTGGTAGAGACTTCCCCCACTGTCGTGTCTTATCCCCCAGAGAGAAAGGGAATAACTTCAGCTTTAAGGCATCCTCATACACACCATTGGTTTTTGACAACCCACAGTAACTGTCGAACCTGTCCAAGTGATCAAATGGGTCCTCTAGAGCCAAGCCATGATACTTGTTGTTCTCGATCACGTTGAGGAGTCCTGATTTGATCTCAAAGATGTTGGCTGCTACAGCTGGTGCTCGGATTCCCAATCTATGACCATAAATGTTGGGGCGGTCATAAGTGCCAATGGGTCGAGCTGCTCGCTGTTGGTTTTGTGGAACGTTGTTGGCATCATTTTGAGGTATGTCTCCAATATCAGTATCCAATCTCTGCAAGTGAGAATGTTGCTCTTCTTCTCTTCTCTTTATAGCACACTCTCTCTCTAAAGCTCTGATGTCTGCGGCTCTTGGAACTAGGTTTGATGGACCCCTGCTCCTCAAGTTCATACACCTGTAAATTAAAGGGAGGTGAAGAAGGAGAATCAGTAACTAAAGAAAATAAAAATGACTTAGTCTCAAGCAAATGACTAAATCTCAATGTTCAAATCTACTTAGAATTTGGCAACGGCGCCAATTTGATGTTTGGAGTTTTCAAGGCTCGTAAAACAAATGTTGTAGTATAAATGATTGTCGAACCAATTCTAAGGGATTTCAAGCACTGAGAATGCAAGTACTTACTTAATCTAAGTGCAACCGATGATTTTAAGGGTTTTCTAAACTAATGATTAATACTAATACAGTTTCAGAATAATAAAAACGGTAAATGAGTTGACTTTCTTGACTAAGGAAAATGAGAACTCATGGGCATAGGAATTAGACCTTGGGTGATCAAGTTTCGAACTAAGGATGGCAGACGAACAATCAAACTAACAACCTTAAGCTTAGACACGATCCTAAACAAACTCTATGTCTAGATGAATGTTCATTTACTAACACATTTCAAACAACAAATGTCTTTGGTTGAATAATATGGAAGCAATCATTACTAACAGGTCTAAGGCTATCTTAGCACTTCTAACAACAAATGTCTTTGGCAAAATATGCTAAAAGCTTAGAAGGGTTGTTTCAGGCATTTCATCGAACACCTTTTGGGTGGAAAATGCCTAAAGATCAACTTTTGAGGAGCTAACTCAGAAGATGCATTATGATTACTCTACTAGCAAGGTTTTGGAATGATCTACTCTAAAACATCCTAGCTCTAACCTAATCACCATTAATCTTCCTAACCCATGAATTCAAATGGTGATTACTCACTACTCTTCATGATTCCTCTTAAACCAATTTTGGATTTCAGATTAATCATACAGAGGGATACAACAACGAATTGAAAACACAGAATTGCAATAACTAGATGAACAAAGATGATTCAAGAGATGAACTTTCCAAAAGTTTTTCTTAGAACCAAAAGATAATATGTCTGGTGGCTGCTAAAGGTACTTAAAACATAGGTTTTCAGAAGTAAAAACATGCATAATGAAATGACCAAAAGGCCCTTGAGTAGAAATGAATTCGAGCAAAAAGAAGGCGCGCAGCGACCTCCAGTAGTCGCTCTGAGAGGTTGCTCCAGGCTTCAGGAGCGACCTGGAGGGGTCGCTGCGAGACGTCGCTCCGGGTCGCTCTTCGCGAGCGACCTCGCTGTGTCGCTCTGGTCACGTCGCTCCCAGCTGGAGCGACCTTATGGTGTCGCTCTGGCCAAGTCGCTCTCGTGCCTCCGAGCGATGGAGACGCGAGCGACATCGGGGTGTCGCTCTGGCCAAGTCGCTCTGAAAGGGTGTCACAACGACTTCACGGTGTCGCTCCGGTGAAGTCGCTCCCATGCACTGCTCGTCCAATGATCACTTTTATCACCTCTTTTGAGCTCCAAATGCACCCAAATGTCTCCAAGAACTTCATGTTGTACTCCAATACCTGATAAGGACTCATGTATGCAAAATGCAACCTAAACATGGCTAAATCCTAGTCTATATGATCAAAATGCACATGGGTGAATGGATAAGACAATGGAAATATGCAAGATATCAATGTCCGAAGCTTCTCCCATGCTTCTTTGGACGTCCTTGCACCAGCAACCTTCTCAAATGTATCTTCATCTAATCCTTGATAGATTAGACATAGAGCCTTCTTGTCTCTCTTCCTTTAATCTCTCAAACCATCATTTTGTGTTTGAGATAGACCACCATCATTCTCCGGTTCATTGAAGCCTTTCTCGACTATCTCCCACACATCACGTGCTCCTAAGATAGCCATCATCCTAAGACTCCAATTGTCATAGTTTCTCTTAGTGAGCAATGGAACTTGGAAGGAAACACCATTGTTTGTCATCTTCAAAAGGAACGTGTAACTCTGATACCACTTTGTTGGAATGAAAAACTTTATAAAGATGGAGAAAGTGTTTAAGTGTTTGAAGAGAAAAAAGTTTTGTGAAGAAGAAAGATTTTATAACTTAGAAGAAGATTTATTATTACTTGAAAGTTTGTTACAAAATTGATTATTTCTTGGTGATACAAAATGAGAAGAGAGTGGAAGTATTTATAGCCTCCAAAGTACAAAATATTTTACATATTTTTATCTTAAATCTAGAGAATTCTACTTAAAAATCTAGATTATTTTATCTTAATTATCTAGATAATTCTATAAGAATATCTAGATTTTTATTTTAAGGAGGTGGATGATTTTTCTAGAATTTTCGGTTAAGTTTTGGATCAACAGATGATTAACCCAATAATGTTCGATCCAAATCAAGTTTATTTTTCAAACATTCTTCTGTTGCAGCGCCTGCAGTATGAAAGAGATTATAAGCAATCGAATTCAAATGACTACCTATCATCAGTAGTATAAACTAAGCTCTCACCTTATTTGCATCATTCACAAAAGCAAAATCAACAAAGCCATAGCCCACATGCTTGCCCGTGTGGTCTCCTATAAGTCGAACATAAGAAACTCCTCCAACATCTTTGAAGAAATCGATGCTGTCGATAATGGAGGATAAGATTAAAAACTTTTCCAGAGATAGAAAAAGGAAATTAAAAGTGCTACTAACATATCTCTTGGTTTAGTTTGGGGAGAGAAACGGCCCACAAAGAGCGTCTTTTTGGTATGGCAGGTTCCTGAAGTCAGCAGGAGAGTGTGTTAGCATGACTGCTAGGGAGAAAAAGACTTAGCAGATTCATTCTAGAGAATAAGACGAGGTGGCTACAGTTGTGTAATGAAAAGCCAAATGTGTCTGAAATTTTTTGAAGAAAATAACAAGAGGTACCTCAGGAGTTTCATCAAGTCCTTCCACTGCGGCAAATTCTTCTATCAGAAGGCCTTCCCGTTGAAGGTAGTCTTCGTACCTGGAATATCAAAAAACCTTGTGAAATTTCAATGTACTCCATTGATAACAAATAGTTAATAAACCCTTACCATACATTGTGATCTACGCAATACCTGATAAACAAGAAAAAAAATAGCGTTAAACTTGTGTAGTGTCAGCAGTAAGTTACATAAATGTTGGGGGTGGATTTACATCCTCCCTCAAGGCCCATTAGACATTGAATTAGGTTCACTTCATTATGAAACCCTAGACATCTTTCTTCTATAAATAAGAAGTTACCTTCTTATTAGAAAAGAATTCTCTCTTCTCCATTTTAGACCTAGAACACTTCTTACAAATGGTTTATGGATTCTTAGATTTACTTTACACTAGAAACCATTTTTGTAATACAATCTTTGATCAATAAACTCTTTTTGATGTTTATTTTTCATTTGATTCTTTCAAGATTTCTTCTAAACCTCAAAAATCTAATCATTATCCTTAGATTCTTTATTGTATGATTCCAACAAACATCACCAGCATAAACACCGTTTTTGGATCAAACAGTTGGCGCTAGAAGTAAGGGGACAAGAAGAACTATCTTCAAAGCATATCAACACTTAGCTACACAAACTTAGCGGCGAGATTAGGGTTTATTTTCCGTACAATCATCTCTCTGCTATTTGTACTTTTCCGGTTTAAGCTCTCACGAGCTCCGGCTTGCCATTACTTTCTCCACCTTTGTAACCTCATCTCGAAATCTAATAAACGCTTCTGTTCGACCCATTTTTAGTATTGTTTACTTTATCCGAGACCAAACTCACCTTAAATATCTCCATCAAAATTGCCGATAAAAAAAAAGAGATAAGTCTCCTTTTCAATATTTTGGTCAATTATCCATTACCACTAAATAATACTTCACACTTTGTGCAAGTCGTGGATTCTTGATTAATTATTTATCAATTATTCATTCGCTTAGTCAATGTTATAAATCATTGCATCCTTTGAACGATTGTTTCCCATAGATAATTGACAAGCTAGCTTGCATAACTCTCCAAAGCATTATTAAATAATTTCTTACGAATTATTTTCAACTTCTAATGTCTTTGTTTAATAGAACAGAGCGTAATTTCACGGTGAACTAAGGGCTAGGCCATACCAGTCAGCTCGGAAGCTTATAGACCCCGCTCATTGTTTGCTCTCGTCTGATAAACGAGCTCGATCACTGCATCACACAAGCTCACCACACTGACAGGATAGTACAATCTCCTCGTCTTCGTTAAAGACGAACCGAGTGACAGGAAGTTCTTACCTCATCTTTAAGACGAGACCGCCGTAGCAAGTGCTGTCTCTTCTTCATCACGAGATCGCCATATCCCAAGAATCCCGAGGACATCTCTGACCTTTGCTTTCACACTGCACAGGGAATTAGTCGCATCTTTCTACCCGACAAAGGCTTTAAACTTGGCATGAGCGAGAGAATAGGAGGAGAGCTCCTTCATGACGAGGAGAAGGTTCAATTGGTTATGATCATGTCGACGACAACCTCTCCAACAAGGTCTTGCTTCTTCGAGTAAGCTCTCTAGACAAGCACGTCGTTACCGGCAAGCTCTTCAAGGCCTCGTTTTGCGTGCCTCCGTTCAAGGTCCATCTCGTCTCACCTCGTCGATGGTTGCTCTTGTTGCGACAGAAGCCTTGAGCTCGTGCGGGTTGACGCCGAGGAACAGTCATGTGCTTTACTAGGCACAAGTCAACGCCAAACAACTATTTGAGTTCAAGCTCATGCAGTACACAACCGAGAAACAGAGGCGATCATGTGATCTCGGCACCCGTGGTTTCTTATGGCTTTATCACCATGATGTCTTTAAAGCTCCATCAACGGAAGCTTCTTGCGGAATTAAAGCTCCATCACTTGCTCCGCGGTCAAGAGGCTAAAGATCATGCATGCACGTCGGCCATCAAGAAGCTCGAGCTCAAGTTCGAGGATCAAGAGGCTCAAGCACATGCACACTCCTAAGTTATCTTCCTCACTAGGTCCGTGGTACTCTCTCGACGCTTCATGCTTAACTTCCGCTTTGAACATGAACTCTCCGAGCATACGAGTTTGTCATCTCAAAGAAATACGAAGAAGAGCTTACAAAAGAAAACGAGCTCTCAACAGTGAGGAACAAAGATAAAGTCAAACATGACAGCTCATCAAGACTTCAACTCTTCTCTGGCAGTTTACCAATTTATCATCTACCAACAAAACCACTTGCCGGTCAAAGCTCCACTTTAAAAGTCAGCTGCAATAATGACAACAAGGCATTTCCTTGGCCCACTATTTTTCTCGGCATCGTTTGGGGACTATGAGAGACTTTCTCCACAAGGAAACGAGTAAATCAATAAATTAGTGTTAAGGAGGCTGGACCTATATGAAGCCGCATGCTTTCGCCGCAGCATCTCAGCTCAAACAAGAGCGACTTGGCGACAAGATAAGTGACGACTAAAAGCAGCCCCAATGGTAACAACGACTCAATGCCGAGAAGCAGCCTAGCTAATGTCACCTCCGTCACGCGCTTTACTCGGGACAGTTGATGCTCAGCACCCAGCTTGACCTCTAGCTTCATCACTTGCCACGGCTCAAGCGAGACTGTCGCCAACTCCACCACTCCATCTACACATGGATGGAAACAATACCGCAAAGACATGTCCACCATGGTGATTTGATTGGACGGTTCGTCCATGGTGGTACGTTCATGATAGATGTCTACGGCGACTTATTCTTGGCAGTTAGTCGATTGACGCTTCATCCATGGCAACTTGCTCCGGCGGTTCAGAACACTGTTTTCACAGATCGTTCGCGCAACCATCCCGGAGTAAGAAGTCTGATCGGAATCAGAAGTATGTCGATGACAGCTCGCCCGAGAAGGTCCGTCTATGACACTTCATTTATGGCAACCTAACCATGACTGCCCGTTCGTAACAATCATCTGCGACATGGGTACGTGCCTAGTTCATTGTCTTATAAACCCTATTCGTAAAATTCGCAGAGATCGATTTCATTTCTCTCTACGAAGTTGGGGGGCTTACTGTTGGGGGTGGATTTACATCATCTCTCAAGGCCCATTAGACATTGAATTAGGCCCACTTCATTATGAAACCCTAGACATCTTTCTTATTAGAAAAGAATTCTCTCTTCTCCATTTTAGACCTAAAACACTTCTTACAAAGGGTTTATGGATTCTTAGATTTACTTTACACTAGAAACCATTTTTGTAATACAAAGATCAATAAACTCTTTTTGATGTTCATTTTTCATTTGATTCTTTCAAGATTTCTTCTAAACCTCAAAAATCTAATCATTATCCTTAGATTCTTTATTGTATGATTCCAACAAACATCACCAGCATAAACACCGTTTTTGGATCAAACAATAAACATAAATCAAATTTACTTGGGTGGAAGGAATGTAGCTACCACTTTAAGAAAAACCTTGTTACGGCGCCAATATTCACCGGTCTTCATTTTCAGCGCCTAGCATGATTTCATCATAAGTAGATGCTAAAAATACTTTAAAATCATTACTATAAATCCTCTCACCTTCTTTGCTTCGTCAGAAGAAGCAAATTCAACAAAGCCACAACCCAGACGATTTTCCACACGCCTGCCCACACGTTTGTCCACACGGCTTGTGGTTTAGCATAAGTCGAACACCAACAACTTGTCCAACATCTTTGAAGAAATCGATGCTGACAAAATGGAATGGAGGATATATCAGTCTATGAAAAGTAAGTTTGATCAAAGTGGAAACTGAAGGGTTCTACTTACACATCTGATATTTCAGTTTGGCTAGGGAGTTTCTCAAGAAAGAGCTTCTTATTAGGTGGTCCTGCAGCTTCCTGAATTTAGGATCAAAGCGTGTTAGCAGCAAGACTATTAGGAGAAAAGGACTTTTAACTTGCGTAGATTTCATCCCTACTATGTGCGTCTGTCTTCCGAGTTTGTGACAACATATATTAAGAAGATATTACCTCAACAAAATCTGGATCTTCATCAAGTCCTTCAATTGTCTCCTGTTACAATGAATAGTACCATAAGAGCAAGAAGATTAGCTAAAACACAAACTTGTTATACGATATATTAAAAGTATCTAACAGAAATATAGCTAAAACACAAACTTGTTATACGATATATCATAAAGTATCCAACAGAAATATAGCTAAAACACAAACTTGTTATACGATATATTAAAAAGTATCTAACAGAAATTATACCTTGGCTGAGTTTAAAGCTGACCATCAGACTTTGTCTCCTTCGCCTCGGATTTATGTCTCCTCAGAACCGGTTCAGTGTCCAAATCATCTTCCGGCTTTCGCTTACCCAGTGAATTAGCTTTGCTAGAACTCGCCATGGGGAAGTTGAAGTTGAAAGAAAATAACCCTACAGAGAAGAAAGCCAAGTTATTTGTATAACAATAAATCTCGTTTGGGGCGGCCTTTTATTGGTTTAGGTTTTACGATTGTTGTGTTTCGGGGATGCTTCTTTTATTGGTTTAGGGTTTTTAAGCACTCTATTGTCCCGTCCAATGACAATTGTCCGAACTAACATAACTGCAAAGTCAATTTAAATATGTTGGGTTATATCTATATTACTGCCTCTGTTTATTAATATAAATCGTTTTAGAGAAATTTTTATGTTCCAAATTATATGACGTTTTTGATTTTCTATGTAAAATTTATTAACACTTAATGTTATATGACCAATGATAATATACTTTCTATTTTATTATTGGTTGATTTGTGGTTAGGTAAATAATTAATGATGTTTTTGTTTAGAAAATATAAAAAATTAATGATTTCTTAATTTATGTGCACAATTCTAAAACGACTTATATTAAAAAACGGAGGGAGTATTAAAGTTTAAATACGTTTTCCGAACTAGCATAACCGCAAAGTCAATTGTCGAATCTATCTATGCCTTTCCTCATTCCCAATTTCTCGGAAATGGTCTTAGGTCTGTCTAGCTGCTCCGATTCTAGGGTTTTTGAAATCACTACTTACTTGTTCGATCTATTTCAAGCTCCGTGATAGATTTGATTGGTTCCTAATTCGAAAATGTGGTCGAATCTTCCTTTCATCTAGGTTTTTTTATAGATTGAGCTAGAGGTTAACAGATTCACTATTGTTGTAGATCTATACACTCTCTTTTGTTTCTGTCTTTTAGTTGGATTGAAGAAAAGAAAGAAAAAGTTCAGCTTTTTTTCTTTGCATAAGCAATTTCAGTTGCATTGTTATCATGTTTGAGCTTTGGTGTTCTTTAGCATTGTAATTATTCTTTATCTGTGTAAGTATACTTATGTTAATTTTTGTTTTGTAGGGTGTTCTTTAAGTGTTTGTTGATACTCTCTCAAACAGTTTTCAGGTGGGAGACTCAGAAAGCGCGCAGCCACCTTCTAAAAAGAGAGGTGCTTTGAAGCAGCTGTCTCGGGAGAATCCAGTTGATGATGAGGATGCTTCAGCTGACTTTGAGAGTGGGACTTTCAAGAAAGTCAGTGATGAGGTTTTGGCTAGTAGGAGAATCGTCAGAATCAAGTGCAAAGAACCTTCTGCTGCGCCACCTGTAGCAACAACCAATCCCTTTGCTGGAATTCAACTGCTCCCTACTGTGGCTGAGTCTAAGTTGACTCCAGCTGAAGCTGTAGTTGAAGACAATCAAAAGGAAACTGATAACGATGAGGACGGTGATGAAGTTGAGAGTAAGAAGGTTGATGATGTCAAAGAATCTGCTGAGGATGATACTTTGTGGGTTACTTTGAGACTTATATTTGCTTCTTGATCTCTTTATATGAACAATTTGTATGCTTCTTTAGATCTTTGTAGGCATGGGCGTTCGGGTACCCGTTGGCGTTTGGATCAGGTTTTTTGGGTTTTCGGGTTTACGCTCCTAGGTCCCATACTAAAATTTTATTAGTACGGGTCGGGTTCGGATAATAACACTTCGGATTCGGTTCAAAATTGTATTGCGTCCTAAAACCCATAAAGTAATCATATATCGTATGGATTCGGGTTATATCGGTTCGGTTCGGATATAACCGAAGTAAAAAACAAAATTTTTGAACCAAAACATAAAGAAAACCATCTAAATTAAATAAAAATTAATCTATCACACATAAAATTGATAAAAATAACAATAAAATGTTAAATTAAGCATGAAAACAAACATCATTTGTAAACAATATGTATTGTTTTATAGAGAGTAGACTTTTTATTTCAATGAGCAAATTATAAAATACTTATTTATTACTAATTTTGTACTTAAACCATTTATTAAAATTTTAATATTTATTATTATATATCATATTACCACAAATATTGAATTTAATAATTGAAATACTTATATATATTTCAAAATATTTATATTGACTATTAATTTCGGATTTTTTCGATTACTTGTGCGGGTTCGGTTAATAACACTTCGGGTTCGGATATTTTTTGTACTACCCTACAAGACCCGTTCAGGTATTTTTTATATTTCTGATCGGATAACGGGTCGGGGTTTTCGGTTCGGGTTCGGTTCGGATTTCGGGTTCCGGATTTTATGCCCATGCCTAGATCTGTGTTTGATCTTTTTTCAGTTTTTGTAAAGCTTGTTCTTGAGATATAGGTTTAACAACTTGAACGGACTAGACCAAAACAGACCAGCCACCAAACTCTCCACGTGTGCTAAATCAGTGCCAGATAATATGGGTTTAAGCATTCATATGTCTCTTACTATTAGTGGGTCTAGGACCAAGGCGGGGGTCTAGGACCAGGGCTATTGACATGTGACATTAAAAGTTTGGGCATTCAGATCTATCTGGTCGATAGACATATAGACTCAATTACCAGTTTTTTGGGTTTGGACCAGTTTGTGTTCATAATTAAATATACAGTTTTTTGGGTTTGGACTAGTTTGTGTTCATAATTAAATATCTATAAAACACTTATAGCGTTTGGTATGTATTCGAGTCGGTTCGGATCTGAACAGATCGAAAGACTCGAACAATATCCAAAAATATCGGAAATTTTATTTGAATATCCAAAAATATTTCTAAAATTATGAAAATCTACCTGAAACCCAAAACCAAAACTTAAAAAAAATATACATAATATTTAAGATATTCCTGATATATCCAAGTATACCTAATATATACAAATATTTCTGATATTATGGATACCGATCTTGGTTAGGACTCAAACCTGAATTGATTTTTGTAGGTCCAAAAAAAAATCCAATAGATGATTAAGTATAGATCCATCCGGATCCAAATCTATATTTTCGGATCGGTTATTTACCCAAACCTATGTAACATATAAATTCTCTGTCCAATGATTAATAAGTTTGTCATCCTACGCTCAAAATTATAAGAGAAATGAAAGGATATATTGTTGAAAAACAAATATTTTCCTAGGTATATATATGCTTATACAATAATTTAATCAAGAAATAGAATAATTTTCGCCCCGTGAATGTGATCAAGTCATGAAAGCTCTTAAGACATATGGGAAAACCTCTGGCCAGTGTATTAACTTTGACATGAATTGCAAATGAAGGAGGGATGAAATTATATCTTGGAATTCCGAAGGACATCAATGGCTCAAAACGGAAGTTATTTGCATTCCTAAAAAAACGATTACAAAAGCGGGTTAATGGTTGGACATGACGATGGTTATCGAAGGAAAGAAAGGAAGTGATGCTACTACCTCTAGAGACTTGTGAGAACTTAAGTTGTGCGATTGCACAGTTTTGGTGCAACTCAAATCCATCTAAAAAGGTATACATTGTACAAAATAGGAAAAGATATATAGGTTCCTAGGCTATGAGCTATAGCTCCACCAAAACTGTGCAATGTATACCTCTTTTAGGATTTCAAGTGGTGTAACGGATGCCTAGCCAAGAGGAACCTATGCTTGCCTGCTACCGAGACCTCTTGAGTTTTATTGAAATGTTGTTGAACACAAAAGGATAGTATTTGTCCCAAAAATGCCTCGGTTAGGTTGTTTGACAGTTACATTAACCTCTGATAATGTTCTTCAAATTAGCCATTTAAGTTCATAAACCCGAATTCCTTTACGTTTAAAATTAATATGAAACTTATAAAAGAGGTTTAGTTTAATGTTGATACAATTGTAAGTTAGTTGGGTTCAAATACATCACAAAGCAGGAAAATATGCAACATGTGGACTAATGGCACCGTGGGGATAAGCGTTCTCGTAGATCCTAACAACTTTATATATCCATTAAAAAGACAAAAGCAGTAATAGTTTATGTATATTTTGAGGTTAAAGAAAAGAATTTTTTACATCTAGAGACACTTTCTCACATTCAAATTACACTACAAGACACTTATCACTTGAGACACATTTTCTTTTGTCAAAAAGACTCTTGTGACCCTAAACTAAAGATAATCTCTCTCCTCTTCTTATTTCATTTTATTATTTTTCTTATTCTACTTTATGTATTTATTTAATTTTATCTCAAGTTCTAAAATATATTAAACAAAAATAATTGTCATAATAAACTCTATATAAAATTCTCTATCTTTTAAGATCCATGTTCATATATATATTATATATATTAATGTGTAAATAAAATGTGGACATGGACACAAAAGCGTGAATAACAGAATTATAAATTAGTTGTGGACATGAACATCTTAACAGAATTATAAACTAGTTGTGGACATGGACAATATTCATTCGATTTCATTCATCATCTTGGGATGTAAATTCAATTCTAATCAAAATTACATTCATCCACATCATGAAAAAACGCAAATTCCTTAGATAAGAAATCTCTGACATACAAGATCTATTACTCTCCGACAAAAGGTAAACGCTTCTTCAATTTTTCTCTCCGCTCATACTCACAATATCATCTCTTTCTCATCTTGATTGAAGTTTAACTGCAGATAATTTATCAATTGAGCTGAAGAAGCCAAGTGTTTGTATTGGAGATAACAGAGTCCGTGTCCACGTTTTATGGTATAATTTTAGTAACATGAGTCCATATCCACGTATTGTTGTATAGTTTTATGGAATCAAAACAGAGAGTTTGTCCACTTATCTACTATAAACACATTAACATCACATATCCACACATTACTCATCACTCATCCACACATCACCCGTTCACAAATCACCCAACCACACATCACTCGTCCACAAATCACTCCACTACAAGAAAACATAATCTTAACGAGGGCGGTTTTCCTCGTTATTTCGTCGTAAAAGAGGCTTTACGACGAATTAGCGAGGAAACGCGTTTGCTCGTTACACGTCCGTCGTAACACATATTTCCTCGCTAATTCGTCGTAACTTAGCGAGGAATATATTTCGTCGTAAAGACGAAGTAGAACGATTCGTCGTAAAGACGTCGCTACAATTCCTCGTAAGGACGTCGCTACAATTCCTCGTAAATAACTCGAAAACAGTTCCTCGTAATCTACACGTAAATACCTTGAAAGATTTTCCTCGCAAAATACACGTAACAACCACGAAATGATTTCCTCGTAAAATGGTCGTAAACATTTCCTCGTTATTTCCTCGTAAATACTTCCTCGTAAAATACTCGTAAACTGTTTCTCGTCATTTCCTCGTAAGATTTCCACGTAAAGAGGTCGTACATTAGCTACGAATTTACTTCGTTTTTATTATTTTACAGAATTTTAAAATATAATAAAAAAATAATTAAAATTATTTAATTTAATAATAAATTAAAATTCAAAATAAAAATAAATTCATATGAAAATATTTTATAAATAAATAAGTTTTGAATTTATATAATACAACAACAAAAAAAAACTAAGGGTCGTTCATCGCCCGGTAGAATTCATCACTCCTCCTCGTAACATCCGCCTCGTTATGTACGTCGCCGGATGACTCGCCATGAATGGGATGTTGTTGTCGCATGTTCCTCAACATGGACTCCCATTCCGGATTTGTGGCCGCAATAACGTCTAAGAAGCCCTCGACTCCACCCATACGAGATTTTGTCGCGGTCAACTCGTTACGCAGCTGAGCGGACTCTCTACGCAGCTCCGTGACTTCATCATCCCGTCGCTGACCATAAGACGATGTCGCTCTCGGAACATCGTTGACGGAACCAATACCCAATGTCCGTCCCTTTTTTTTAGGGACAACCTTAAAAACAAAAAAATAAATATTGTAAGTAAATATTTAAAGTTAAATTAAATGAATAATTAAAAATTAATTTTTTTGAAAATTTACCTCCTCGTAAATCTTATCCACTTCAAGTGTGGATAAGGTGACGGGTAATCCGTCGGTAGACTGCTGGGTCAGCTGAGTCTGGCGGTCTTCAACCCGAGCAACTACGTCGTTGTAGATTTGCTCGGACTTGCCATCTACAAATACGCCCGCCTTGTTCTTGTGGGTCCTCTCGTAAAGTTCCATAAGAGACGGGAGATGTCCCGTCTCTTTGGCCTAAAAAACAGTTAAGAAAGTTAGAATAAATTAATATAATTATTAAAAAAATTATTTAATAAAATATTTAATTACCATTTCCAAACGGACACCGGCGTGGGGTTTTTGGCCCGTAGTGTGAAGCATCGGCCCGTTCCCGTGCTCATCGACCGTGTTACGGGAGTTAGAGCAAGCCTGGGCGATTCTAATCGAATCAGGAAGGCGCCAATAACGGATGAGGCCATCCCACACGTCCGTGGTGAGCTCAGCGGGTTTGCCACGCTCATACCCCTTCACGATCCAGTCACCCTTCCAGTTGGAGACCGTGTCCAACAAGCGAACTTTCGCTTTCGCGTTAAACTTCTTCCTCACCCTCTCAGTGATCCCCAAAGCCCAATTATATTTTTGCTGTTGGAAAAAATAAATTAACAATTAGTTTTTTAGAAAGTATATATATAAATCATGAAAAAATTAAAAAATATATAATTAATTAATAGAAACTTACAGCGTAAATTTTGAACCACGTCTTTCTGACGTAGTGAGGCGTCTTACTCCAGTTTGGATGTGCCATGGAGAAGTAACCCTTGATCGTGTCGGTTACGTCCGATGCAAGACATCCGTCAACCCCCCACCTGGAAAATACAAATTTAAAATATAAATTATTTTTTAATGTTATAAAAGATATTTAAACGAATTAAAAAAATTAATGCAACATACCACAACGTTCCGTCCGGTCGGTCTGGGTCGATGACTGGTAAACCTTCTCTGCCTGGCAGACTGAGAATGTCCTCTACCGTGTACTGCGAGTAAGGAGCACTCGGAGGCACCATCAGATCAGGATGAATATCAGCGACCATCGGAGGTGCCATCGGAGGAGGCACAGGAGGAGGCATCGGAGGAGGCACATGAGGAGCCGATGGTGCACTAGAAGAAGTAGACCCAGAGACTCTCTGAGTGTACTGAGTCTCGGGGACAGTCTCCTGGCCCGAAGAACTGGGAGCGGAAGAAGAGGCCGGGTCTAAACGACTACCCGGCTCACCGAAGATCTCTCTGTAATGGGCAGTAAGTCTTCCTTTTCGAACCTGGAAAAAAAAATGAAATTTTTAAAATTAACATCAACAATATATTTTCCAACATTATCCACCTAATCAACACTAAATAACATAAAATCCGCAAACCTATCTAAATTCCCTGTACTAACCACCTAATATATCCTAAACTAACCAAATTAGAGAGGAATCAGAGAGGCTTACCATTGCTACGAAATGGAGAGGAAGTAGAGAGGAAGTAGAGAGGAAAGAAAGAGTGAGCGGTCGGGTGTATATATAAGATTACATATCGTCGCAAATTCGTCGTAAATTTACGACGAAATAGCGAGCAGTTACAAAGGCCCGTGTTTTTTTTTACGAGGAAATGGCGAGGAATCACAAAGGCCCGTGTTTTTCTTTACGTGTACTTTACGACGATTTTGCTTACGTGGAATTAACGTGATTTATGTTTAAATCTTTTTACGTGGTCTTTACGACGATTTCATCCTACGTGGAATTAACGAGGGTTATGTTTAAATCCCTAGAACCCCAAACCCGAAACCCGAAACCCCAAACCCCAAACCCCAAACCCGAAACCCCAAACCCGAAACCCGAAACCCCAACCCCGAAACCCGAAACCCCAAACCCCAAACCCGAAACCCGAAACCCCAAACCCGAAACCCCAAACCCCATATTCCTTATTTTCTACTTCATATATTCCAAACCCCCATCTTTAATTTTCTACTTCATATATTCCAAACCCCAAACCCGAAACCCGAAACCCGAAACACGAAACCCGAAACCACAACCCCGAAACCCGAAACCCAAAACCCGAAACCCCAAACCCGAAACCCAAAACTCGAAACCCCAAACCCGAAACCCCAACCCCGAAACCCGAAACCCGAAACCCGAAACCCCAAACCCGGAACCCGAAACCCCAAACCCGAAACCCCAAACCCGAAACCCGAAACCCAAATCCCCATCTTTAATTTTCTACTTCATATATTCCAAACCCCCATCTTTAATTTTCTACTTCATATATCCCTAGAACCCCAAACCCGAAACCTGAAACCCGAAACCCCAAACCCCAAATCCGAAACCTGAAACCCGAAACCCGAAACCCCAAACCCCATATTCCTTATTTTCTACTTCATATATTCCAAACCCCCATCTTTAATTTTCTACTTCATATATTCCAAACCCCATATTTAATTTTAGGTTTCGTCGTTATTTCCTCGTTGTCTTACGTGGACTTTACGACGATTTTATGCTACGTGGACTTTACGACGATTTCATCCTGCGTGGACTTTACGACGATTTCATCCTACGTGGACTTTACGACGATTTGTGCTTACGTGGAATTAACGAGTGTTATGTTTAAATCCCTAGAATCAGAAACCCGAAACCCGAAACCCCAACCCCCAAACCCCATACCCTAAACCCGAAACCCCAAACCCGAAACCCGAAACCCCAACCCCGAAACCCGAAACCCCAAACCCCAAACCCGAAACCCCAAACCCGAAACCCGAAACCCCAAACCCGAAACCCCAAACCCCATATTCCTTATTTTCTACTTCATATATTCCAAACCCCCATCTTTAATTTTCTACTTCATATATTCCAAACCCCAAACCCGAAACCCGAAACCCGAAACCCGAAACCCGAAACCCCAACCCCGAAACCCGAAACCCAAAACCCGAAACCCCAAACCCGAAACCCGAAACTCGAAACCCCAAACCCGAAACCCCAACCCCGAAACCCCAACCCCGAAACCCGAAACCCAAAACCCAAAACCCGAAACCCGAAACCCCAAACCCGGAACCCGAAACCCGAAACCCGAAACCCCAAACCCGAAACCCGAAACCCAAATCCCCATCTTTAATTTTCTACTTCATATATTCCAAACCCCCATCTTTAATTTTCTACTTCATATATCCCTAGAACCCCAAACCCCATATTTAATTTTAGGTTTCGTCGTTATTTCCTCGTTGT
This sequence comes from Brassica napus, assembly GCF_020379485.1. Taxonomy (NCBI): domain Eukaryota; kingdom Viridiplantae; phylum Streptophyta; class Magnoliopsida; order Brassicales; family Brassicaceae; genus Brassica; species Brassica napus. The sequence continues at coordinate 9,079,039 of NC_063449.1, forward strand.
CTTACGTGGACTTTACGACGATTTAATCCTGCGTGGACTTTACGACGATTTCATCCTACGTGGACTTTACGACGATTTCATCCTGCGTGGACTTTACGACGATTTCATCCTGCGTGGACTTTACGACGATTTGTGCTTACGTGGAATTAACGAGTGTTATGTTTAAATCCCTAGAATCAGAAACCCGAAACCCGAAACCCCAACCCCCAAACCCCATACCCTAAACCCGAAACCCCAAACCCGAAACCCCAAACCCGAAACCCGAAACCCGAAACCCGAAACCCAAACCCCCATCTTTAATTTTCTACTTCATATATTCCAAACCCCCATCTTTAATTTTCTACTTCATATATCCCTAGAACCCCAAACCCCGAAACCCGAAAGCCCAAACCCGAAACCCAAAACCCAAAACCCGAAACCAAAAACCCGAAACCCCATATTCCTTATTTTCTACTTCATATATTCCAAACTCCATCTTTATTTCCATTCCAAACCACAATATCCCACATTTGCTTATTCATAAAACAAACTCCCAGCATTACCTTATTCATAAAACAAACCCCACATTATCTTATTCATAAAACAAACTCCCTCATCTTATTCATAAAACAAATACATCAATCGGATACATCGACATTCTCGTCATCACTAGAAACATCATCATTTTCATTAAACTCGTCTTCAACAGCTTCGTCTGTGGCATCATCGGTAAGATCTTCGTACTCGTGATTATGCGGATCAATGAGAAGGATGTCATCAATTTCTTGTTCAGGTTCCTCGACTTCATTTATCTGTTCTTCTTGCAATGGTGGTTCTTCTCCACTGATGATTCGTCCTCGAGGTGTAACTTTGATCACTGCTAACCAATTTATACCTGAATCTCTCATCCGAGGGTATGGAAGGAAGCTAACTTGGTCTGCTTGTGAAGCTAAGATGAAAGGCTCGAATTTGTTGTACCTTCGTCCACCGTTGACATCAACTACACCGAATTTGTTAGACCGAACACCTCTGTTGACGACGGGGTCGAACCATTCACATTTGAAGAGGACGCATTTCAGCTTCAGTATCCCTGGAAATTCGACTTCAATAATCTCCGTCAAGATCCCGTAGAAATCTGTTTCCCCTTTCACACATATTCCATAGTTACTGGTCGCCCGCTGTCTACCATAGTCATATGTATGAAAAGTATAGCCTCGTGTGAAATACATCTGTGATGTGGTGACCTTTACAAGTGGAGATTGAATTACTTCGTGTAACCACTTAGGATAATCTGCATCGTCGTCGTCATAATCAACCTGCAAAAATAAAGAGAATGTTAATGAAATACAGATAATGTATGAAAAAAAGTTTTAGTTAGTACCTGATTCCGCAACCACTTAATGAAGTGTTGATCTTTCCTTTTGTCTACGTCACTTGTGGATATACCAGGAAATGTTTCTTCGACTTGAGAAACAAATAGGCTGTAAAATCACATTTTATAGGAATGAATCTCTCGCAATTATACAATTAATTATACTTATATGTGTTTCGAAGTGTCAATATATGTTACCTTTCAAAATAACGCATCAATGGATCTTCGCAATTGAGTAGAATATAGGTGTGTGCACTATGAGCGTCTTCTTCACTCGACCACCAAACCTCTTTACACTTCCCACCGAGTCGCCCAATCTGGCTAAAGATGTCTGGAACACCAGCAACTGCATATGTTGGCGCAACACCACCATCATCATATCTTCTTGGAGCTCTTCTCCGTGTACGTACTTTTGACGCAAAGTAGTACGATGTGAAGTGAGAAACTTCTTCCGTCAAACTTCCAGCAATTATAGAACCTTCAACTTTGGCGAGGTTCTTTGCTTTTCCCTTCAAATATTTCATGGCTCGCTCATACTGATACATCCATCCGTAATGTACAGGTCCACGAAGCAATGCCTCATATGGGAGGTGGACAGCTAGATGCTCCATGACGTCAAAAAATCCGGGAGGAAATATCTTCTCCAAGTTGCACAATAAGATGGGAATGTTCTCCTGAAGCTGTTCCACAACTTCTTCTTTAAGAGTGCGTGTGCTCAGATCCCTGAAAAATGCTCCAATGCCTTTTATATTCAAAAAAAATTAAACACATTGTTAGTCATATATTATTTTGTAAATTATTGTGATATAATACACTACGTACCTGCAAGTGCTTCATGTACGTTTGTTGGAAGTAGCTCCGCAAATGCAAAGGGCAGTAGTCGTTGCATAAATACATGACAATCATGACTCTTCATCCCGGAGAACTTTTGACCCTTTTCAACACATCTAGAGAGATTCGAAACATACCCATCGGGGAACTTCACTTCTGATGCCACCCAGTTGAACAACACCGACTTTTTTTCTGAAGATAATCTGAATATCGGAACGGGAACTTGTCCATTGCTTTTAATATGTAACTCGCTTCTTGAGCAAATATCCGGCAAGTCCAACCTCGATTTTATGTTGTCTTTTGTCTTCCCTGGGACATTCAATATTGTATTCATGATGTTCTCAAAGAAATTCTTCTCTATATGCATCACATCGAGGTTGTGGCGCAGAAGAAGATCCTTCCAATATGGCAACTCCCAAAATATACTCTTCTTGTGCCAGTTGTGATGAACACCGTAAGAATCTGGCATATTACGAGGGACATGCCAATTACCACCCCAACGAACTGTTTCGTTAGCTCCGTAGTAGTCGATTTGCGCTTCAATTTGTTCTCCAGTTAGATATGGAGGAGGAGTGTCTCTCACAACCCTTTTGTGCCTAAACAAATTCTTGTTTCTTCGGTAAGGATGGCCAATGGGAAGAAATCGACGGTGACAATCAAACCAACTTGTCTTCCTACCATTCTTCAGTTGAAACGCATCTGTCGTTCCATTACAATATGGACAAGCTAATCTCCCATGTGTAGTCCATCCAGACAACATCCCATAGGCAGGGAAATCACTTATGGTCCACAAAAGCATCGCTCGCATCGTAAAATTCGTCTTCGTTGAACAGTCATACGTCCTCACCCCTGTTGACCACAAATCCTTCAACTCTTTTATCAGTGGTTGTAGGAAAACATCCAGGGACCTTTTTGGATGGTTCGGACCAGGTATTAATATGGTCAAGAATAGTAACTCCCGTTGCATGCACATCTCCGGTGGCAGGTTGTATGGAGTAAGAAAGACTGGCCACAATGAATATTGTCTCCCTGACATTCCGAACGGACTAAATCCATCTGTGCATAATCCGAGATACACATTCCGGATATTGCTAGCGAAATCTGGATGTACTTTGTTGAAATGTTTCCAGGCTCTTGCATCTGATGGATGAGTCATCTCACCATCCGTCTGAGTATGCTCGGCATGCCATCTCATCTTTCCAGCAGTCTGCTCTGATTGATACAATCTTTTCAATCTGTCTGTAATTGGTAGGTACCACATCCTTTGGTATGGTACCCTATTACGTCCCCGTCCTTGCGGCTTGAATCGTGGCTTCTTGCAGAATCGACATTCTTCTAGCTTCTCATCATCTCCCCAATAGATCATGCAGTTGTCGATGCAAACATCTATCATCTCAGAAGGCAACCCAAGACTATAAACCAGTTTCTGAATCTCATAATAAGAATCAGCAGACACATTGTCTTCCGGCAAATACTCTTTAAACAAGTCCGCCCATTCGTTCATGCAACTTTCAGGTAGATTGTGATCAGTTTTAATATTCATCATTCTAGCAGCTAACGACAATTTAGAGAGACCTTCTCTACAACCACTGTAAAGTGGTTGATTCGCCGCGTTTAACATTTCGTAAAACTTTTTTGCATCTATATTAGGTTCTTCATCTCCATCATGAGCTACGAATGCATCAGCTACCATATCATGAACCCTATCATAATCTACCATCTCCTCTGCTGGTAACTATGTTCATTATGCAAATGATGATCAACCGGTTCTTTTTCCTGAAAATTGCTATTACTACTACTAGCTTCATTCTGATCATAATTAAAACCTTCTCCATGTTGAAACCAGATATAGTAATTTGCCGTGAAACCTCTATTTATTAAATGCTTCCAAACATTTTCACGGTTTGCCAGTTTCGAATTGTTGCATTTCCGACAAGGACAGAACATCTTACCACTTTCTTGGGCGAGCGGTGTTGAATCTGCTTGATGCATAAATGTCTCCAGACCCGCAAGGTATTCTTTCGTCACTCTCCCGTTAGCATCTCTATGCATATACATCCACTTCCGCAACTCGTAAATATTCCCGGAGCCAGCCATTTTTTTTTCTTTCACGTTTTTTGTTGTTGGTGTGTTTAAAATGATGTTTAAACATCCATATTTATAGGAAAATTCGAATCTGGTAGTTGTAATTTTGCTATGAATTTACGACGAAAATTAATTAGGTGGGCAAAAAAAACGTGTAACACCTATAAAGTTGGTGGATTCAAAAATTTCCTCGCTAAATACACGTAAACTATTCCCTCGTAAATACCACGCAAAGTTTACGTCGTATTTACGAGGAAATAGTTTTTCCTCGTAAAATACTCGTAAAGTTACATCCACTTTACGACGAAACAGTTTTGTCGTTACGTTACGAGGAAATAACGATGACTTTAGTTTTTCACGTAAATTCGTCGTAAACTCGACGCAAATTTACGAGGATTGTTTTTCCTCGTTAATTTTCGTCGTTAAGCATGTGTTTTCTTGTAGTGCTCATCCACAACTGTCATTTCCATTAAGGGCAAAATTGTTCACAATCTATTGTTGGTCCACAACAAAGTGTGTCACATATAAGAAGTATCTCTGGGTGTAATAGAAATTTAATGTCTCTTAGTGTAAAGTTACACTTTTATATGATTTATCGGCTGGATCAATCGGTTTGGAAGAAATCTATCCACATGTGCATTTTTTAAAGTTTATGGGACCCATGTTCGGTTTAGTTTGGTTATCAAGTCTTCGCGTTTGGTTTAATAATTTAGTTCCTTTGGTTCATTATTTCAGTTTCAGTCATATGTTTGGTGTTATATAACAAAACTCTGCGTTTTGAGTTGGCGTAGATTAATTAGGGTTTCATTGTTATGGTTGTTCGACTATTCAACCTCGCCGCACCGTTAATCTTAAGTCTCCAAACACAAAGATTCCTTTCCGTTTCCTTCCTATACATCAAACCTACAAGTTGGAGCTCCTGCTTCTTGACGACCCTCCAGATTAAGGTAGATGAGATGAGTCCAGTCACATGACTGATTCTCGATCTCCATCGCCGCTTCTTCCGTCACTTCTAGACCTTGACAAGATCTACCGCTAGCTGGATGATGATGATATGCTCTTGAATTTCTCAATCATAATAGTGTGCTCTAATTTTCCAGGGCAAACGCAAAGCATCTTCGCTTGCTGAGGATTCCATCAAGTCTGCTCTCGAAAACTACAAAAAGAAGAAAGCAATTGCTGATGCAGCCGTGGCTTGATTCTACTGATGATGGTTATGATTAATTTCATCTTTAAAAAAAAAAAATTGTTGTGTTTGTGTGTGTCTTCCTTCTGTTTGCTTCCAGCAAGTAGCTCATGATGTTTATTACCTATTATTGAATTTGCGCTTTTTCTTTTGTGTGGAAACTTTGCAGTTTCATTTCATCACATGACTAAACATTTAGAGAATAATATATATACAAAGTATCTGGTTAGCCTGATAGACATGTAACAACTAGTATGTGATACCCAATTTTACTTTGACCATTGCGGCTATGGAAGTTTTCAGCACAAGAGGTTTGTGGTTCAGAGAGACATCATGGCTCTGAAACATCAACAACAACAACATCGACTTCTTTGTTGCCGAGAATGTGGTAAAGGTTTGTCATGGATAGTTTTAATCTGAGACTGAAACTTCTTCATCACCTATCAGGAGAAGATCCAAGAGTGTTGTGAAACTTCATCATCAACACCACAAGGCTGATGCTTTTGTAATTGGAGGAAGCATCAGGAATCATCAATACGGTTCAGCATCTTCCGATGACACTGGGATTGAGCCGGAACAAGAGGAAACGGCATTGTCTCTGATGATGTTATCTAGAGATTTAAGTTTCGAGAAAGGACATAACTCAGTTGTGAACCACTCTTTGTCTGAGTCATCAGACTACTACTCTGTGATACTTGAGACCAAGTCATCTTCAGGAGAACATGTGAAGAGCTTCAATGTGAAGAAAGTTGAGGAGTTTTGTAAGAATGACAAAAGTTGAACAACAATTTAAGGAAGACTCTTAAGCATACGCACCCGTGCTATATTCTTTTTTAACGCAAACGACTAACTCTGTGACTTATATTAGGAAGTGTCGATAATATTTGTAGAATAAAGTTTTGTACAGTGTGATTCTTTGTTATAATGGACTAAGCACATGGAATCCTATAAAGACCTTATTATATCAACTTAATTTTTTTAACCTTAACGAGTTATCGTATCAAATACAAACCTTAAATTCAAATTTTTTTTTATTTCTAAATATATACTGAAACTAACGTTTTTGTGAGTTATACCATTTATGCAAGTGTTGTATATAACTAAAAATGTATTTACGTTTGCGACTGAATCCAACAATGGTTTCAAACGAATACATCCACAGTCCGGCGGAAATATAAAACCCTACTATACTAATACAACAACACATGATTCCCTACTCCTACATCTCCTTCGTTGCATATCACAATTCGGAATGCATGAAATCACAAAAATGTCACTCTCATATATTACATAAATAAAGCATCAATTAAAAACATAACCGCAAGTGCGGGGCCAAAGCCACTAGTATTTAGTACTGCAGAATTGATTGGATATCATATTATTTCCTCCGATGCTCAAATTATAAGAAAATAAAAGGATACACTGTTGGAATACAAATATTTGCCCAGGATATATACTTATACATAAATTAATTAAGAAAGAGATTACCTTTGGTTGTTGAATAATATATTATTAAGAAATGTTTATCTAGTAACAGTTTTCAAATGGAAATGATAATGGTTATTTTTTCTCTAGAATATCAATCTAGTTTGGCCACTACTAGCATCTGGTAATTTCGCAACAACATTTACAAAATTCTACTAGTTTGTAAGTAATAAAACAATCTCATCCACAAAATAAATATTTAAAACTATATATATATTCTTTCTTTTTTTATCAAACCTTGCATTTATAAACTAAGAAGAAGAGTTAGTCACCCTCCTCAATGGAGTTTGACGCAACATACAGAGCGTTTTTCGCTAGGCTATCAGCAGCCATATTACAAGAACGAGGAACAAATTTAAAAACAATAGCCGATAGATATAGGCTCAACAAGGATATATCACAGATGATTCCTTGGAGTTCAGTCACAGATGACTTTCCTGTGAGCAGGTCAACTAGACTTTTAGAGTCTAAAAAATAGATCAAGTCTTTAACACCTGCAATGACAGCATCAGAGATTGCTGATTTTAACGCCAACGCTTCTGCAACCAAGGCCGAAGCTACATACCAGCGAGAGGAAGTACCCTGACGAAGGGTGAGACCAGCATAGACATAACAAATCCAGCCAAAACCACCTGCAGCAGAGCCACTATTCCAAGCAGCATCCACATAACAGTAAGTGGTATCAGTGATTGCTTCGTCGATATTAGAGGGTATGACGATGGGTTTGTACGAGGAGTCTTTGGGTGAATCAGATCGTAGTCCTGTTGGTAAAGAGGTACTTTGCCATTGTCTAGCAAGCACAAGGGCGCTAGTAACCAATTCTGATTCAGAGAAAGACTTATCCTCAAACAGGAGCTTGTTTCTGTTTGTCCAAAGTAGCCATAATATCCAAAGGTATAGAGGTACTGATAGTTCTGATGGAGGGAGGTTGACTAATCTTGTACACAGCCTGAGAAGCTCTGTGATCGAGGTACATGATCTTATTGCAGATGTAAATAAAGATGCAACCAATTCCCATACCTTCTTAGCGAAAGCGCATTGAGTAAAGAGATGAATAGCTGATTCTTGTTCTCCACAGCGCTTACAGGTTCCAGCGACCTGAATTCCCCTCCGGAGCAGAGCATAGCCCACCGCTACTGATCATCTTCTAGAGGAAATGCTTGATTTTTGGGGAGCATTTAACGTTCCAAATGCAGCTTCTCCAGTTGAAGTTTTCATCAATACTTGGCTGATAGATTTTATAGAGTGGATAGCCAGATTTAGAGCTATAGGTTCCTGTCCTCTCTGGTAACCACATCAGTTCATCATTTGTTTCAAAGGAGCTCGGGATGATTTTCCTAATGACTTCCACATAATGAGGCAGGTGGAGTCGTATCTTCGGTATATCCCAATCTGTCGTGCTCGGATTGATCAAATCACTAACCTTAAGGTGCTGCGAGCTGAGAGTTGGGGGGGGGGGGGGGGGGGGCTATAGGACGAGATTGGGAGCTTGTAGAGAGCCAGTCATCATCCCAGACCCTGATGCTATATCCATTGCCTACTATCCATCCTAAACCCTGTCTGAGAACTTCGCGTCCTGCCATGATTCAACGCCACCCGTGGCAGGATGTCTTAGCAATAGGACAGTTAAGAATATCTGCGTCCAGACAGTATTTATTCAGCAGGGTTTGTCCGGGAAGGGAATCAGGATTCTTCAGTAGTCGCCATGTGAGCTTAGCAAGGAGAGCATCATTGAAAGTCTCTATCTCCTTAAATCCAAGGCCACCAGCATTCTTAGGAAGCGTTAGTTTGTCCCATGAAACCCAACACATCTTCCTAAGTTCTCGCTTAACGTCCCACCAAAATCTCGTTAGTACTGCTTGGATCTGTTTACACAAGGATTTTGGGAGCTTAAAGCAAGTCATAGCGTAGGTGGGCATCGCTGCCAACACTGCTTTCAGTAACACCATCTTCCCCGCGACTGACAGAAACCGTGTAGACCAACCATGCGAACGCTGTCGGATCCTATCTACAATATTCGCAAAGATATAGCGCTTTTTGCGGCCAAAATGCTCCGGGAGGCCGAGATACTTTCCAATGCCTCCTTCTGAGACTATATCCAGCGCAGTCTTTACTCTAGTCTTGGCATCAGGATGGGTTTTAGACGAAAAGGTGATCGCTGACTTTGATCGGTTTATACATTGGCCTAAAGCTGCCTCATACTTGTTGAGGATGGAGGTGAGGGACGCACAGCTACCAGAGTCTGATTTACCGAAGAACATGGTGTCATCGGCAAATAGTAGATGGTTAATTGGCGGGCAAGCTCTAGCGACTTTGATACCGGGGAGGGTTCCATCTTGCAAAGCATTATTGCACAGTCCCGAGAGGACCTCTGTACAAAGTATAAAGAGGTACGGTGAGAGCGGGTCGCCTTGCCGGAGGCCTCGAGACGGTTTGACCCGGCCTTGTGGGCTCCCGTTAATAAGGAAAGAGTAGGAAACTGAGTTCTCCATGAGCCAAGCAACAACAGTTGGATTAAATCCAAGGGTTTCAAGGACTGCCTTAAGAAATCCCCACTCGATTATATCGTATGCCTTGCTCATGTCGGTTTTTACCGCCATATAGACTCGTTTTTTTGCTCCGGAGTGGGGCAGATAGTGTAGAATCTCGTGAGTCAGCAGTACGTTGTCAGATATAGCACGACCCAACACAAAGGCAGACTGGGAACGCGATATCAGTACATGGAGCATAGGCTGCAATCTTTTCGTCAAGATTTTAGCTATGATTTTGTAGTGAGTGTTGCATAACTCTATCGGCTGATAATCTGACACTGTCTTCGCACCCAAACCGTTTGGAATCAGCCTCACATGAGTTTCATTGTATCGTGGGTGGAGTGTGTTGTCTTCGAAGAAAGATAAGATATCCCGATACATATCAGGCCCAATGATATTCCAAAAGGATTGGTAAAATCCCGCAGAAAAACCGTCCGGGCCCGATGCTCTATCAGAGTGGATAGCAAATACAGCCGCCCGCACCTCTTCAATTCTAGGCATAGCACTCATAACTTTATTCATCTCGGTAGTGACCTTTTGGGTGAGCGCTTCACGGACAGTAGCGATGGGATCAGAGCCTCCAGCCTCAAACAACGCCTGATAGAAGAGAGTGAACGTGTTGACAATCTGGTCCTCATCATATACTGCCTGTCCCAGCACATTTTCGATGACTGAGAATTTATTTTGGGCTCTACGGCCTCTCGTAACAGCATGAAAGAAACTAAAGTTTCTATCTCCTCCTTTCAACCACTGGATTCGGCTTCTCTGTCGCCAGTATAATTCTTCCTCTTTATACGCGTTTTCTAGTGTTTGCTTCAGGCACTCAATTCTTTCTGAGTTAAGAGTGATCTCTAAAAGGGCTTGTTCCAATGCTAGCTGGTTAGAAGTGATGAGGTCTTTGGAAGATGCAGCATTCTGTTTCACCCAGTCAATAAGATCCCTTCTAACTTGATTGATCTTGGTTAGCACTGAGACACTTCCTGCGCCGTTCCACGAGCTCTCAACAAGGGTTCGGATCTCAGGTTTTTCACCGAGGCATCTATCATATCTGAAAGAGCTCTTCTTACGATTCAGGTGAAGGTCAAAGTGCGTGAGTATAGGACAATGGTCCGATCCTTCGTATCTCAGGTATTCACTTCTTCCAGCAGGGAACATTTTCATCCATGCCACATTGGCCATTGCTCTATCAAGGCGAGACTGTATAAAGTGCGCGTATCGCGTGCCTCTCCAAGAGAGGGAGAAAACTATACATATTCGTGTTCGATTTTTTCTTATGTTTTAAACTTGGGTTGACTGCCTAAAACTCTCTGTAGACCAGTAAATCTTATCTATTCCCACCTATACAATTAACCTCTTGACCAGACCACCACCCAGAGATATTCTCTTTAGATTGCCCCCTAATATTTTTAGTTCTGCCTAGATCCCCTTCTCTAATCTAATTCTGAAATGCAAATTAAAGATTGATTAATAAAATAAAAATGAAATCGATTTGGGCGTAAATAAAAATCAGAGTTTGGTCTGAGAGGACGAAGAACAGAGAGAGAGAAAGAGTATCCCAGAAGAGAGGGAGAATCGAGAGCAGAGAGGGAGACAAGAGAGAGAATGATGCAGAACATAAAGAGAGACGAGAGGGATGTGATGGAGAGAGGCGCAAAAGTTCTTGGCGGAGGAGCTCCAACTTCCTCCAGAGACAGAGAGAGGTGAGAAAGCTCCATGTATTGATTCTCATGGTCTTGTACTGAAAATAGTTACATACGAGATGCTTTTGTATTTTAGACTTTAGGACTCATGTAAGCAGTCCTTTATGCTTGCTTGGATTTTGTGTTGTATACTTATGCAATGTACGAGATGCTTTTGCAATTTCATTTTTGTGATCCAAACTCAAACCCATAAACATATACCAAACTAATACTCATGTTCAGGTTAAACACTCAAAACCAACCACATATTGCAAATACAACTAAGTCTTACAGTCTAAAACTAATACTCAACACTCAAACACAAGTCGAGTGAAACACAACTACTGATTCTTCAATCTCAAACAAATATCGACCCAAAGTATCCTCAACTTCATCCATCTTGCCTCGTTTTCCAGACTTGGTGTTCTCCTCATACTCAAACTCACTTTCGTTACTTGCTTTACCGTCTTTCCTGCTCGATTTCAAGTTGTGTCTCAGCAGTTTCAAATTCATTCCCCTCATCTCTGTCATTATAAATCACTCATCAGACACACAGAAAAAAAAATGAGAAAATTGAAGTAAACAAATGCTCATACAAGTTAATACTTAGCAACAAAAGATAGTTGAACCTCCTCTGTACTGCCAGACATCAAATTATCTCGAGGTTGAATCTCCTATAAACCTGACGTTAAGCTCTTTCTGTCTCGTGGTTGAAGCTCATCCCTACTACCACGCTTTGTCTCAACCGGATTGGTCTTTCTCACTCTGTTGTTTTCGTTTCTTCTCTCATTTCGTTTCGTCACTCTGTTGGGCAGCACGGGCCGGGTTGCAAACGCAATTAACTTGGGTCATCACTCACTGGTTTACAGAGGGGAATAGGCAGTCATCCCTTTAAACTTTTAATATGTTAGTCAACTTTCAAACGCCACTGTATTGATCCAACTCTAACGGAACCTTTCATTTTTTTGGTAAATTTTGTTTTTAAATGGGAGCTTTAAATCACCTACAATAGCCAATTACTACCATTTTTATGATAACTAGCACAATGATCTTTTCTCAAAAGGAAAAAAACAATCAAATAGCAAATTGATCATTAAAATCAACCAACAAAATCAAACAACTGGACTGCAAATATTTGGTAGATAACCATTTGATGTAATAGATATATAGTCATAGTAGTTTGACAGTTAAACAAACCTTTGTAATGTTGTGGGTTTTCTTCAAATTAAACCATAGATTTACCATTTATTTTAAAATCTAGTTCATAAATCTGAATCCGAATCTATTTACGTTAATATTTATAAAAATAAATATCAATAAACTATAGACAATTACTAGATTTGGCAGATTATGTTTTAACTTTTTTTATTTGAACAGCGTATGTTCTAACTTTTCTATTGCATATTTTCCTCCTTTGTGATGTATTTGGACATGCTTTCGAAAATATCAATAAACTACAAAGCTAATGGGTGCATGTTTCAAAAAAAAATTCTTGCTTTTAACGTAAGGGTGGTATATTCTAAAATTCCAATTTTAGAATAGATAATTTCCCAGTAGATAATTAGTGAATAATTACGTAGAGTCGTATAATATGTTATAAACATCAAACTAATAGATAATCATCAATTTTCTGCAAAAACTTCAAAAATTAGTTGACATCATTAAGACTATTTTCACAATAATTTTTTTTCATCAGACAACGAAATGCTATTTTATTACGCAAACTTGAGATAGTTTAGGTAAACAGACCGAAATAAAACAACAAATAAAATAAAATTCTCTATGAAAAGATCTTATCGTCCTAGCTAAAGAGTCTAAAATTTGATTTTCAATATAATCTTAAATATATAAAAAAAAACAACACATATTTGAAGAAGATAAATCCTAGTTTCCGTGCTTAGTGTAAGAGTTTTTTTTTTGGTCAACTTTAACTCTTTATTAACCAAAACTTGAAATACAAAAATTAGACCTCATAATATGAGACAAAGCAAACACTTTTGGCATTTGTTCCACTAACTTTTGTTTGTGACATCACTGAATATATCTTTTTTTGTGCACCCATCATATATATCTTATTAAATAATTATGATAAGAGAAAGACATCGATCATACGTGGCCTTTATTTGTGTAGTGAATTCACTACCTTGATATGCAGCTAAAACGAAAGTAGAGATTTTGTCTCGGCAAGTTTTCCCTCTTCTCGTTGTTGTTAGAAACTAGTAACTAACACATGATTTTGTCACACTTTCCTTACGGTTCTTACAAAATTCCAAAAAAACATTATTATTAGCTCTTTCTTTTGTCAAAACTCAGCCTTTTTATTTTAGTTTATTGGGAGCATATTCAGTTTTTGGAAAATATTTCAATGTTACTTAAAAAATTTATTATAGTTTGTGTAAAATGTAAATCATGCTTTAATAGAGGTAAATATTGATTTTGAGCAAGAAACAAATCCGTCTTATTCAAGAAAATAAAGTTGCTTGTTGTATGGTAAGATGAGGTTATGATGGATATAATGTGTCTCCTCATAATTAGTTTTCAAAAAGTATATATTGTGAAATACTACGATTTCTAGTTTTGATCATTCATAATCGGGAGAATTGCCAAGTGTGACTCAAAACTTGGAGTCAAACCCAAAACAATACCCCAATTTGGGTCAAAGGCAAAAGTAACCTAAAAGGCTATTGAAATTACAACTATCCCCTTGTGACCAAACAAAAAAACGGAATTTTTTTTACGTTTCTACCCCTCGCAAGTCGTCTGTTTAGACGACTTGAAAATAAGTCGTCCAGACGACTTAACTGAAAGTCGTCTGGACAGTTAGTCTTAAACATAATTTAAAAATTTTGTAAAAAATATTTTGATAAGTGAAAAATGGGAATTATGTAATTAACATATGTCTTAGGAGGTATAAATTAAGATATAACAAATTTCAATTGTTTTCAGCATAGATGAGTGAAAGTAGTGAGTCATGATATTCTTTAGTTTATGTTTCATCAACATATGTTGTAGTATTGTATGTGTTCTTAGGGTTAGATTTTGGAAAGCATTAAAACCGTTTTTGAAAATTTTTAAAATTACTTATGCGTGTTCATTTCTGTGTATAGTAAACACTATTTAAGTATAATTTGATTTTATAACGTGGTTAGTTAGTTAATCTAGTCATTTTAGTTTAGGGGTTCATTTTAGGGTCTAGGACGACTTAATATTTTGTCGTCTGAAAACAGACGACTAAATATTAAGTCGTCTGTTGTACATTATCAGCCAGAATAAGTCGTCTAAACCGGACCAAACCTTAAAGTTTACCAATGTACTTTTAAAGCTAACCGGATTATTTACCCAATATATAAGGTGATTTTTTTTTTTTTTGTTTCATTTTTCGCGAAATTCAGAAACCCTAACAGTTCTCTCTCAAAGGCGATTTCGAATTCCCACGATTTCCGAACAAACCATCGTTCTCAACGTCGGCTATCTATCTCACTTCATTCTCACCGTTGTCGCCGCAGCTTCTTCTAACCCTAGCGCCGCCGATTCCTCTAAACCCTAGCGCCGCCGATTCCTCTAAACCCTAGCGCCGCCGCTTCCACTATTTCCGAACAAACCGTCGCCCTCGCCACCGTGGTCACCAACGTTCTCACCGCCGCTTCCTCTAAACACTAGCGCCGCCGCTTCTTCTAAACCCTAGCGCCGCCGCTTCTTCTCTGTAAACCTTAGCGCCGTTTCTCTGTAAACCCTAACGCCGCTAAGTCATCAATCTCGAGGAAAAGATGAACATAAAACGTTGTCTCTATCAATTTACTCATTCTCACCGTTTCACGTTTATTTTTTCAGATCTATAACCGCAATGACGAGTACTCCAACTCCTTCTGCGACTGGAAGACTTGTAAGTAATTTAAGTCGTCTACTAAGTCGTCTGGACTTATATTGTTGTCTTTGATTATTTTGCAGACAAAAAGGATGGATATTCCAGAACTCCCCCGTAGGTTATACACATCAGGGGAAGAGCCAGAAGCCCACAATAGCATTTCGTATCATACGGATAACAGCAAGTTGCATACTGCTCTTAGGAAAGCTCTTACTGATGACGAATTTGAAGAGCTCAAGGAGTCGAGTTTGGGAGTTTTCATCAAGTTCAAGGAGCAGGGATTTGGTTGGGCTTCAAGGCTGGTTCACTACATGCTCAGTTTCAAGCTGGACATTAAGAAGAAGTATGAGATGTGGTCTCTCGTTGGTCCAGAACCTTTGAGGTTTTCACTGTTAGAGTTTGAAAACCTCACTGGTCTAAACTGCGAGTACATCGAGGACCTTGAGACACCAAAATGTGACGTTACCCCAGAGATGGTTTCTTTCTGGGGGATGCTGGGAGTTCATCTGGAAGCTGGGCCAACTACTGATCAGATAATAGCAGCACTGAAGAGATGCGGGGATTGGTCCAGGGAAGATCGCAAGCGGCTCGCGTACCTCTCCATCTTCACTGGATTCATTGAAGGGAGAAAGTTTTCAACCGCTACACGATCTACTCTGGCAAGGCTAGTGATGGATTTAGAACGGTTTGAGAATTATCCATGGGGGAGAGTCGCGTTTAAGGTGCTGATGGACTCTTTGTGGAACAAAGAAATTGCTGGCTGTTACACCGTGGATGGGTTTATACAAGTTCTTCAGGTCTGGACGTACACAGCTATGCCGGAATTGGGTGCTAGTATTGGTGGTCCCAGAGCAGACAGTCCGTCTCCACCGATACTGGCTTACGAGGGCAGCAGAGGCCGCAGATCAATGAAAGCTGCTATCTTGAGTCAGGTATTTACTTCAATCCAAAAGACTGCGCAGACGACTTATTATAAGTCGTCTGGAAGGTCGTCCAGCTGGACGACTTATCGGACGACTTATAATAAGTCGTCTGGAAAGTCTTCCCAGCTGGACGACTTATCGGACGACTTAATTAAGTCGTCTGGAAAGTCTTCCATCTGGACGACTTATTAGACGACTTATTATAAGTCGTCTGGAAGGTCTTCCAGCTGGACGACTTAGTAGACGACTTATAATTAAGTCGTCTATTTAGTATTTTTTTTCAAATATCTAACTCGATTCTTCTATTTACTGCAGACCCGCGTGATCAACTTTGTTGAGAAGGACATTAGTGAAATGTGGCCAAAATGGGACTCTGAGGTTGAGGACCTGCCCGCGGAGAACATCATTAAAGTCATGTATGAGCGGAGACCGTGGAAGTGGACCATGGATTGCTGGGAAGTCACTGGTACTAAGGTCAATACAAAACCTAAGGTTGTGACTCCATCGAAGAAGGCCAAAGAGATGGTTGTGTTGGAGGAGGAGGAGGAGGAGGAGGAAGACAATCCAAGACCTCGGAAGAAAGCTCGTAAAGAGGCTCCTAAAGTGGCTAGTGAAGAGGCTAGAGAAGAGGCTAGAGGGGTGACCAGAGAGGAGTTGGAAATTATGTTCAAGGGCGTAGCTGACTGCATGAAAAAAGGGTTTAATAAGTGCATGAGGGAGTTTAGGAAGTTGTCCGATAGATTGGAAGCTGTGGAGAAGAAGGTTGGTGTCACCAATCAGGCTACCCCTCCACCTCTAACCAATCAGGCTACCCCTCAAGATAAACAGCCTACCCCTCTTGCCAAAGAAACCGGGGGTAGAAACAAACAGGCTACCCCTCATGCCAATGAAACCGTGGTTAGTAACCAGCCTCCTCCTCATCAAACCAAACAGCAGCCTCCTCCTCCTCAAAAGAAACAGCAGCAGCCTCCTCCTCCTCAAAAGAAACAGCAGCAGCCTCCTCCTCCTCAAAAGAAACAGCAGCAGCCTCCTCCTCCTCAAAAGAAACAGCCTCCTCAAATCAAAGAGGTTAGTATCAAATCCAGGGTTAACTAGTTGTCCAGACGACTGTAAAAGTTGTCTGGACGACTAGTTGACCCTGGACGACTTAAACGTAAGTTGTCTGGACGACTAGTTGACCATGGAAGACTTAATTTTAAGTCGTCCAGGGTCAACTAGTCGTCCAGACAACTTTTATTTAAGTCGTCCAGGGTTAACTTGTGTGCAACTTTTATTGCAGAGATGGTTGCCGGAGGATACAGCAACCGAGGCGAACTCGGTAAATAAGATCTTGCCGGAGGATAAAGCAGATGGTGTCACCTCCAAAGAGATTGTTGCTGTCACTTCCACCGATCACCAACCGAGCCTCGCTTCCACCGATCAACAACCGAGCCTCGCTTCCACCGAGCCAAGCGATCCAGTTTCAGAACCGAGCCTGGTTGTATTGGACAAGCGTGCAAAGAGTAAACGAGCGAAGAAACCTGCTCCCACTGTGAGATCTCCTTATACGGCAGAGAAAAAAAAAGATAAAGTGGCAGCCTATAATCCATTTCCGCCAGTAAACAAAGATAAGTTGAAGGAACTCGCTGATTGGTTGAAAACTGATCCGTAAGTGGTTGCTTTACCCATAATAGCTTGATTTAGTCGTCCAAAACTGATTGCTTTTTGTTTGCAGTCATTATTTAACTAAGACCGAGGACAAACCACGTACATCACCAACAAGGTGGTACCACTTCCTCCGGACAGCCAGAGGATGGCTGGAAGACTGCGTAAGTCTTCTGCACACGACTTATATTTAAGTCGTCTGGTAACTTCTAACTTGTTATATTTAATATACAGCATATAGATGCTTGGATTAATGTGCTAAGGCAGAGGTATCAGGAGAACCCACAAGCTTTCAGGAGCGAGCGAATGTGCTTCCTGGATCACAACTTTTCCCAGTCTTGGAGAGAGCAGTATCAGCTCTTCAAAACATCGGAACCTGATCACAAAGGTTTAGGAAGAGTTCTACCTGGTGGGGCGTCGTATTTTTATGACGGATCAATACCTTCATTTTGCCAATCAAACAAGAAGTGGGGGGAGGACATTGATGATATCTATGCGCCAGTGAACTTGGACGACAAGCATTGGGTTGCTATTTGGATATCGATCCCTAAGAGGCACATAGTCGTCTGGGACAGCATACCTTCATCTAGTGTACCAGACGCATGGGATGCGATAATGGAGCCTTTTCTCCAGATGGTCCCTTATCTGCTTGTTGAGTGCGCAGCCACCGACGAAATACGGGTCAAATACGGGTTGGAGCCATACACATATGAGAGACCGCTGAAAGGTGTACCCACGGCCAACAATGGTGATTGTGGCGTGTACGCTGTAAAGTACATTGAATGTCATGCTCTTGGGGTCTCCTTTGACCCTAAAGACTTTGCTAGGTGCAACGCGAAGAAAATGAGGGATAATATGGCGGTGGATATATGGAAGGAGCTTGTTGATCAGCATCTGAAAGAAAATGTGGATGGTGATAAGTTCGTGGGCATGTATGATTAGATTTGTGTTTGTATTTGAACTTGTCTTTGTATTTGAACATGATTTTTTAACGAGCGAAGTATTTGTATTTCAGCTTGTCTTTGTATAGATTTGTAAATATATAAGTTGTCTGGAAGAAATAAGTCGTCTGGAAGGTTTTCCAACTGGACGACTTACAAATAAGTCGTCTAGAAGGTTTGGACGACTTATTATAAGTCGTCTGGAAGGTTTTCCAACTGGACGACTTACAAATAAGTCGTCTAGAAGGTTTGGACGACTTATTATAAGTCGTCTGGAAGGTTTTCCAACTGGACGACTTACAAATAAGTCGTCTAGAAGGTTTGGACGACTTATTATAAGTCGTCTGGAAGGTTTTCCAACTGGACGACTTACAAATAAGTCGTCTAGAAGGTTTGGACGACTTGAAGGGATAGTAGAAGGTAGTCTAAAAATAAAATACACTTGAAGGGATAGTAGAAGGTCGTCTAAAAATAAAATACACTGGACGACTTAGTAGAAGGTCGTCTAAAAATAAAATACACTGGACGACTAAAATTTTAGTCGTCTGGACGGGTAATCAAGACTGGACGACTTAAATTTAGGTCGTCTGGACAACTAGTCAACTGGTTGTGTACATTGTGGTTTCGTATGGCCAGTTTCCTTGCAGTTTGAGCATCTCCGTGCCCTGTGTTTCTTCCTGGGTTTGTGTCCTCTCATCCTAGATAGCTCCAACCAAGATTGCCATCTTGATTTCTTCGGTCTCCCCCGACCACGCTTTAGTTCTGGAGGAAAGCATTCTCGTTCCTCAATATGTTGTGACACGATAGGATATATATTCTCTGAGTATCCTGCATACAGATAATTCTTTGAGTACAGTGGACATACAAGTGTGGAGATATGCAAACCAGCATGTATTCCAGCAGCTATAGCATGAGAGCAAGGTATTTTCTCCACTCCATAGACACCACAATCACACTTTGCATGTTCCAAATCAACCACACAGTCCATTTTGCCACCTTTGACAAAGAAATGCCATCCATCAATTGGTTCGACCGTCATCGTACCCGCTATCTCTTCTCGAACAGCAAGCAAGTATTCAACACCCCCGCTATGTTCAGTTGTGAGACTCAAAGCATCTTGTCTCCTTTTCCAATACCATTTTCCTAACTTCTGCCTTATGAACTCCAGCAGGAACGTAATCGGAAATCCTCTTGCTCGCTTCAGTGCGGAATTAATAGATTCAGCAATGTTGCTTGTTTTTATGTTGAACCTGTTCCCCTTACAATAAACCCTTGACCATAGCCTGACGTCGGCTTTCTCCAAATACGTTGCAAGTTCCGGGTTTGCACTCCGTATCTCAGCCATGTACCGGTCAAAATCGTAAACCGTGTGAGCATAAGCAGCCCCTTTCACCAAGTACATGAGATGTTTCCCTTTAAACTTTTTGACAATGTTATCTTGAAGGTGATAATAACATATTCCTCGGGTTGCCCAAGGAAACACCTTATCACACGCACTTTTAATGGCCTTGTGCCGGTCGGAGACTATCACCAGAGGCTTGTCATGAGATATACAACTAGCCAATTTTGTGAAAAACCATTCCCAAGAAGGTATATCTTCCTCATCCACGATCCCAAAAGCCAATGGGAATATCTGAAAATTGCCATCTTGTGCGGCTGCAACTAACATAGTTCCTCCATACTTTCCACTTAGGTGAGTTCCATCCACCACAATGACCCTTCTCTGATACTTAAAACCTTTGATAGAAGCTCCAAAAGAGAGAAATAGATACTTAAATCTTTTCATAGAATCAAGTTCTATCGCCGTGATAGAATCAGGATTTGCAATGGAGATTTGCTCGAGATATGATGCCAGACGCGAATACCCTTCTTCTGCTGATCCTCTCACCAATCTTTGTGCATATAACAGTGCTCTGTATGAAGTGGTGTAATCAAGCGCCATGCCAAACATGTTCCTCATTGCATCAGTGATATGCTGCGGAGTTATCCCATCAATGATTCCAACACGATCAATGAAAAGACTACCTACATACTTCGGAGTACAGTGTCTCCGCTGAGCGATTCGGTCTCCCGCTGAGCATAAATGTTTTTCCACATACTTTGTTACCCAAAACGTGTTTGTCCCATGTTTGACACTCGCTCTGACCTTCCATCCACAATAGCTAACCGGACATGTTGCCACAACGAGAGTTTTCGTTGATTTGTATAATCTGAAAGAAAACTTACCCCTCACTGCTGCCAACCGCAGCTCTGAAAGCAGTGCACCCTTGCTAACAAAACTCTGGTTGACATAGATACTGGTACCATTCGATTTTCCTCCTTCAATAGCATTTGTCTTAGCATATGTCTTTTGGATTTCTTCAAAACAAATATTATCATCATCTTCCTCGTCCTCATCTGGAACCTTTCCATAAAGACTGTAATCCCCACCATTCTGATCCGTTTCACCAACAATAGAATTATCAGCATCCTCCTCCCCATTTTCCTCCTCCCCATCTTGATTTTCATCTTCAACAAACTCATTATCACCAACATCTTCAAAACATTCATCAGCTTCATCATCATCACCAACATCTTCTTCCCATTCACCAGCTTCATCATCATCACCAACATCTTCTTCCCATTCACCAGCTTCATCATTATCACCAACATCTTTTTCCCATTCACCAGCTTCATCAATATCCCTTTTCTCTGAAACCGTTTCGACCTTGCTGCGGCTTGATACACAAAGACATACTCTATGGGTTTTGAGTATCTCCAGCAAGTTTCGAACTTGTCTATCACTTGTAACATGAATGGGAAGACTGCCTGGAGCCATCATCATTTCTGCTGGTAATGAGTAGCTAATCTCCACACTCACTGTTCTCATGTCCAGGTTATAATCTTCTTGAGCCATTGCAACAAGTTCAGCATGTGTTGAATCTTCATTCAATAAAAACAATCTTGCTCCTTTGAGATCATCAACCACAAAATCCCAACGGAAATCTCTCAACAACCATTCTCCATACACTGCATGTAACTGAAAAATCATCTGCAAATATTCAAAATAAAACACATTAGTAAACATAGAGAAAATGAAGAAGTTCAATAAACATTGCCGCAGACGACTTAGCATTAAGTCGTCCAGAAGACTTAAAGGTAAGTCGTCTAAAGAGGTCACTTTTGCAATTGAAAATTAAAAGGGACGACTTAATTCTAAGTCGTCCGGCTTTGTTTGTTAAAAAAAAAACTTCAGACGACTTATATATAAGTCGTCTACGAGAAACGGGCTAGTTTTGCATTTGACCGAATCGTGTCAGATCTTTGACTATTTCTGGACGACTTATAATTCAGTCGTCTCTGGGAAAGTTAAAATTTCAATATTTTATGAAAACTTGACGACTTACGTGTAAGTCGTCCTAGGTTAGTTTTGTAATTGAAAAATAAAACTTGAAATTTAACTTTCTCCAGACGACTTAGATGAAAGTCGTCCAGCTAAACGACTTAATTTAAGGTCGTCCGGGATAAGCAAGGTTTGACCAGAAAATTGGGAAAAATTCTGGACGACTTTGCTTTCCCGGACGACTTTAAATTAAGTCTTCTGGAGGGACGACTTTATATTAAGTCGTCTGGTTAAAGTTAAATTATGAAGTTTTATTTTTCAATTACAAAACTAACCTAGGACGACTTACACGTAAGTCGTCAAGTTTTCATAAAATATTGAAATTTTAACTTTCCCAGAGACGACTGAATTATAAGTCGTCCAGAAATAGTCAAAGATCTGACACGATTCGGTCAAATGCAAAACTAGACCGTTTCTCGTAGACGACTTATATATAAGTCGTCTGGAGTGTTTTTTTTTAACAAACAAAGCTGGACGACTTAATTTAAGTCGTCCGTTTGACCAGAAGACTCATCAGTAAGTCTTCTACATACAGATGACTTACTAGTAAGTCTTCTACGCGAACAGATCTTGAAAAAAAATTCAAATTCGTACCTTAAACTAGGTGAGATGACTTCGTTTGCACACAGGGTCTTCTCCAACCACCCAGAACCTCAAACGAAAGCAACCGTAAGTCAAAACGAAAGAAATATGGCTCTGTCAACCATAGCCCATATTTTGAATCAAAAGCTTGAGTTTTTTGGATGAATATAGAGAGAAAGTGAAAGAAATGTTGTTTTTAGTTCATAACAATTGAAACAGAGAGAGTGTAAAGAGATTTACGTGCATTAAAGGGCATTAAAAGCTCCAAACAGTTCGTACAAGGTTGTTGCCACTATTCATTGCAGTGGCAATATTGTAAATACTTGAAGAAGATGAGGTTGAGACAGTAAAGAAGCCATTTTCGAAAAAAGAAAAAAAAAATGTTAATGGCATTTTCGTAGATAAAATGCAGGTGTGGGGTTAAAATCTCAAAAAAAAAAGAGTCAAAAGAAAAGGTTAGTTTTCTGTTTGACTTCAAGTTTTGAGTCACTTTTGCAAAAAGCCCTTCATAATCAGGCTCATGTGTCTATTCAGCTGAGTAAGAGTAGTACATTTGTTTCCACAACTTTCTTTTCTTGTGGAAAACAAATGAATGTTAGTATATAGATTAATTTCTTAAGAACATTTTTTTAATAATTACCGGAAAAGGAAAACATGAAAGAAAACCAAATAGGAAAAGGAAATGTATGCTGCATCATATTTTTCTTTATATTTTGTTTGTTTGTACCTCTTTCAAACACCATTTATATTGATACAATTCTAACGAAGCATTTCACTTTTCTGTAATTTTTTTAATGGGATATTCTACAACTAAATGTAGATAAAATTTGGAACTAAAGCACCTACAATAGCCAACTACTACAATTTGTATGAAAACTATGACATTGAAAATCGATTAATAAAATCAATTAACCAAACCAAATAAAATGAAATGGGTTTCTCATGGATCAAATTCGAATCTGACTCTACCCAACTGATCTGGGCGGCAACTCCAAATCAAAGCCTCTCTTTGGAATTCTCTCCCTCTTGAATACTTCAGGTGTATTTCTTTTAAATTTGTTCTTAGGATCTCAAATGGTGTAACTGTCGCTTTAGGACATCTCCATCTCCACTCCATAATTTGTTCTAAAAATAGAGTGGAAAATAAAGTATGAACAAAAAATAAAAAATCACTTCATAAATAGAGTAATCACTTTTTTGTTCTTTCATTATTTTATTGGAAAAATTAGAAAAATGAGACATTTTGAACTTTTATTTGTCACAATAGGACTTCTGATACTTTGAGTAATTATGGACGTATTTTACCCTTCTTTTATGGGAAAAATAGTAAACTAAATTTTAAAAATATTAAAAATATTAAAACTATTGGAAACATAAGTATGACGATATATATGTTGAAAAGTTTTTTTTTTTAAGTGGAATCATATTTTATTTTATCTTCTAGCTACAGTTAGAATACTGATTATGGTTATCTACTTAGCCTAGATATCGGATACTAAGTTTTATACATAGATATATTCAGAGTATATAACGTAAACTAGCATTTCTTATATATTCTAATACAACTATAATTCGAAACGTCATAATCAAGAAAGATGTCTTCAGTATACCTACAACTTGATAACGACATATAACCAGAACCAGTGATATACCTTATCTATATTGTGTGCCATAACCTATTCTGCCATTTATCTTATGTGGCGCTTAAGGAAGAATATGTTTCTCATCTACTCTACTGTGTTATGCGTAAGCTAGGATATATATTCTAGGGAAATCCATAAAATATGAAAACTTCAATATTCGGTTAAAGATGTTTCCTAAATCTAAACTAAATCTACCCTAAATCTCTCAAAGAATATTTTATCCCACGTTTTTCTCCTCCTCCCACTCCCACGATATTTTCCCCTTCGTTCTTTGTGTTTCTTTCTTCTTCATCCACATAATCATCTCTTCTCTCTATCAATACAACATGGTTCTAATCTATGTTAAATCTGGTGAATGGATGTCTAGTTGCAGTGAAGAGTGGAGTTTCGTGGTAGACAAAGAAAGGTGTGGTCGAATGGTAACATTAGAAACTACTACTCTATTGGAGCAGCTCAAGATCATGGTGTGTGAGGATTATGGGGGTGAACCATAATGTCGTTAATGTGGAGTTCAGTTATAAGATGGTAAATCAAAGAGGGAATCCTCCCATTATTATCAGCAATAATCGACAAGTAGGAGTAAATTTTTAAGATTTTTTTGTGGCTAAAAGTTGCAGAACTCACTGGTGGCTTAACACCGAACTCAATGTTTACTGTTTCCATTTTTCCGTCTTTTTCAGTTTGAAAAGGGACAAATAATCTGCTAACTTCTTGAATAAATTACCTGTCAAGACTTATATTCTTCATTCAACACTATTAAGAGAGAGAGAGCAACTCATCATAATCATAATAGCCAATTATTGGCTTTAAAGCATTGCAAGCTCTAAAAATGTCTCAATGTAAAGCTTATGTACACCACCCAACACACGGATTAAGATGATAGAACTAATAAAGCAACCAAGCAAACGCCACACTCAGTTTTTTTTTAAATTTTATTTCACATATTCTTAGAAAATGCACAATGTACTGGTGCGATTATTATTGACAATCATCATCATCCCATTGCATACTTCTGGGTCAAGGATCGGGCAGTGCTCTCGTACTTGACACGGTATGTCTTGTAGGTGTGAGCTATTTCTAGAACCGGTTTGGATCTGTCAGCAATGATTATATCGACAGAAGAACCTGTGGAAAAACCAACATCGATCTCTTTTAGCACTTTAGCATATGCACATTAAAGAATCTATTAGTTTATCCACAAATGTCAAGACATATACTCCCATTACATAATTTTTGTTACCTTTGGTGGCTTGAAGGGGTAATCTGGTGGGAAGTGAATGGAAACAAGAAACACATCTCCAGAGAAAGGGCTATCAGATGGACCCATAATAGTCGCTCGCCAGTGGAACATATCATCACACACATTAGAAGAAAAACACCTAGTACTGCATAATTAATTAAATATCATATTGTTTGATTCAAGTTTGGAATATCTTTCGTTTAATGTCAAAAAATAACAAAATCATCTGTTACTTGACTATCATATACATTTTGTGTGTTGAGTCCTGAATCAAAACTAATGAATACCGGTAATTTTTTTCTAGTAGAAATAAAACGCATGACAAGCAAGTATAAATTTTTTTACCACTAAATTACCATTATTTGGTTAACTATCACAAGTCACTTGTTTTTTTCCGTAATATGAAAGAATGCAAATATTCATTTGTTCGAGTGGTAAGTGTTCATAAAACTGAAAATATCAAATTCTATGATTCACATCTCAGAATATATTCATAATACTGCACAGTATCGATTCATTTCTTACCCTTTTTCGAGTATGTTTGCTTCATCGCATCGGAATATTAAATTCAGATTTTAAAACATGATATAAATAAGGATCACTCAAAGTAGAACGCTCCCAGGCACAGTTATCAAAGCAACTCGTTCATCTATGGATCCCGATGCCGGCAGCTCCTTAGCTCGCCGGTGTCGCCATCTCTTCTCCCCTTTTCATCTCGTTGTCTCTCTTTCTTTCTGTTTCACTTGTTTTGTCCATGAGTTTCTTGTGTGGTTGGGTTTCTTAAGCTCTTTTACCGTCGATAGTTGTGAGAGATGATGTCGGTGGAATCTCTTTATACTCTGGCTCTTGTGTATCCCTTGCCCATATCTTATGAGTCCAGTGGTTCCAGATCTGATTCTTATGACCTGCACTTCATCTTCTCTAGATGGGTCTTCTCAGATTTCAGATCTGAATTAAAATGTTACGACGTGTACGACCTTCCTCGTCTCCTTCGACGATGACCGTTCTCCCTTTGGGGAAGATTGAATATGTCTGGTTCTGGTGTGAGTATGGCTCTTGCTCTAGTCTTTTTTGGCCACTGTTTGTCAGATCTATGGGCGTCAAAGGCCCTGAACACGACCACCAAACTATTCCGGCGATGAACCTCCCCTTTGACGACCCACTGACCATTCTCTGTTCGCGGCGAACACCACTCGCATCTGTACATCCTGACGACCACAAAGACCAACGGCTCAGCTTTGGTTCCGGCAAGTCCCCATGGTTTCATCACGGTAATGGTGAAGTCCTCAGGTTATGGTTGGAATCAATGCTTGTTCCTTCGGAAATTGGAGTCAAGGGCATCTTACTGTCCACCGGTGTGGAGGAGTCAAGTCCTTTAATGTCTGATTTATTTCTGGGGATGACCCTTTCAGCTCTACCATGGGGTGAGCATGGCATTATATCCGAGAGCTACGTCTCAGATTTTGCTAAACTTGAATGCTCTAGTTGCTCTGCACATGTTGCTCAATTTCTCCATGTGTGAAGGCGCATGTTGTTAAATTGCAGCGCCCGCTTCATACACGGTTGGCTATCTTTGGTATATGCCTTATGGGAAACTCAGAATCCTCACACAGCAGTGGAAGCATATATGCTAACAGCTTTTGGCCTGATCTTTCAATGTTTATCTGTGGACCAAAGTTAGCTACTTCAACCTCAAGGAATTGCTCGGTTTCATCTACAAATTTGAGAGTGCTAAAGCTTGTTACAATCAGCCTGTTAAGACTATCCTTTGTGGATAAGCTTAATCAACTTTCCTCTCGACAGGGCCGAGAGAGATCTTCTTCCACCTCCTCCTTCTCAAAGGAGAGACTCATTCCACCAATATCCCTCTTTGTAAGAGGTGACATTCTCCTGGTATGTAAAACTGGGAATAGTTACAAATTTCCTAGCCGTTTGCTACCTTGTGTAAAGGCTCGTTTGGGGCCGGTAGGTGAAACGACTCTCATTCAGATGAGGGTCAAGGTTTTGGATGGTGTTGCGACGTCACATACTATTGTGACTAATCGTTTGTTATTTGAAGATTTTGAAATGCGGTGTAAATCTTTCATAGATTAGATCGTAAGTGACAATTTTGATATCTTGCATAACATCTTATCAAACTGTTATCAGTTTGTGTCTCTATCCTTGTTTTATGCTGAATTATGTATCTGGGATTTAGTCCATCGTTTCGCACATCATGTTATGTATGATGTTGCTTCTACTCTTGTAATCGTTTAATCATAGTAATGAAGACTTTGGTGGGAAAAAAAACATGATATAAATAAACTGCACAAAAATATCCAACTATATTGAATACAATGAAACTAGATCTGGGATGCACATGTAAATCCAGAACTACTAAGCGTAGGCTACTATCTTTTTATGACACAATTATAAATTATCCTATATTTATACGCATTTTAGTTTTTTAATATATAGTTTCATATTTTATATGATGTTAAACTTGAGAAATACAACTCACTGTCAAATCAGGAAAATCATTAGTTGGCGCAAAATTATGAAATCACATTTCTAGGTATAAAGTATAAACTGGGGAGGAGAGGTAAAATCTGTGAAAAAAAATTATTTTGCCAAATCGACAAGCTCAATTTTCTTAGCGAATAATTTTATTAAAATTATTGATTTATTTTGTAAAATTTGATAAAAGAATTTGCACTATCATTTCAAAATAGTGAATCCTGTTTCAGCACTAAAGTGTAAGAGTTTGTGTTGATACTAAAGTTTCAGAATTGTTTTTTGTTGTCAAAAGTTACAAAAACCAGTTTGTTTACCTAAATGATAAAACCCAATTTTTATTAAAAACATAGGTGTTTCAAAAGAAATATTAAAAACACAATTTTGGTCATTTTCTTTCTTAAGTGTCATTTTTTGCGACAAAAACTTAAAAAAAACTAATTGAGAGAATTGTCATAATTTTTATCTATATAAATTTATGTATACATCCGTATTACCTTCACTGCTACATATTGTAAGTTAAATTGATTAGTTATAATACTATATCAAATACTTAAGATTATATATACTCATATTTAAAAAAAAAAATAGTAATCAAATACTTACGATCATATATACTCATAATTTAACTATACTCATCTTTTGTATCTATTATCTAGGAAAAATATTAAATATTAGTTCAATTCATCAAACATGTATTATTCAAACATGTATTATGATATTCAAAAATGAAATATTATACTATCATATACACATTTAAAATAAATAAATAAATAAGAGTCTTTCGTACAAGTGTAAGCAAAACTATATAACAAATACATGATAAATATTTTCTAATACCCAGCTATATTAAATATCTTGCACATGTTAATTTTTGTATGTTATTCAAATAAATATATAACTAATGGTATAATTAAAAAATCACAAGAATTCATTAGAAGTTTATATGCATCAAACAATTTATATAAGTTTAAAATAGAAATTGTCTATAAAAAATTATAAATACAAAAGAATAGCAAAATGGTAATCAATTTGAAGAATGCAATTTCATAAACGGATTCATTATATTTTGATAAATTTAAAACTTTTAGAAAATTTACACTTAAAATAATTTGAATTCATGTATTTTGAGTACAATATTTCCAAACAAAATATTAACACTGCAAACAGCGCGAAGCGCAGAAATGATCTAGTATCTTATAAAATATATATGAGGAAGAGAGACATCAAACGTGGAATTTATTTCTGTAGTGAAATCTTTTTTTGTGTCAACATTTGTGTGGTGAATTCACTACCTTGATATTGCAGCTAAAAAGAAAGTAGAAATTTTCTCTCCGCACGTTTTCCTTCTTCTCGTGGTTGTTAGAAACTAGTAACTAACAAATGGTTTTGTCACATTTTCCTTTTTTTTTTGAAGAAAAACATTTTCCTTATTTCATCACGGTTCTTACTAAATTCCAAAAAAATTATTATTAGCTTTTTATTTTGTGAAAGCACATCCTTTTTATTTTATTTTATCGGGAGCATATTCAAATTTTGGAAAATATTTATCTATAACTAAAAATTTGATTCATGTATTAATAGGGTAGATATTGATTTTGAGAAGAAATAAATCCGTCTTATTCTAGAAATAGTTGCTTGTTGTTTGGTAAGACGAGGTTATGATGGATAGTCGTCGCACCTGTCTCCTCGTAATTAGTTTTAATAAAGTATGGATTGTTTTTAGATTCTACCATTTCTTGTTTTGATCATTCTTTTTTTTTTTTCCATCAGATTTATATTATTAAAAGCAAATGGGCCACGCCCAGATACAAATGTCCAAACATAAACAGGCTACAACATACGCCGAAGCCCCAAACAACTTAGACGGCCCCTCGGCCCAACCTTAAAAAACCGGGCGATCAAAGCCCATGAGAGAAACAAGGAAGCAGGAGAAGAGACACGTGGGATGATCTACACCATTCAGACCGGCATGTGTTTCTCCGCCTCAACTTGCCCTTCATCGACTCCGGTAGAAACCGGAAGAGATCGCCGGACCGCTCGTTTCGCCGGAGCTCAGATACCCGCAGAGCCTCCGCCGAAACCACCTATTTTCCTTGCTTTTACATCATGTCGGAGGTCTTTCTCAAACCATCGAGATCTCCCCCGACACAACCAAACTTCCAACCAGTAGAGAAATCATCGTTCTACCCGCACTGTCAACACGCGGAAGAGATCAATCGAAACACGAGATCATCTCCGCCTTTGAACCGCTTAAAACCCTAGACGCGCGCATCGAGAACCACCTAATTGTTGACTTGACCGACTTCACCTCGGCGGAGAGCTTCATCATCAAAACTAGAACTCCTCCGCCCTGACCCAGAACCAGCTAGACAGTAACCACTTCTAGCTTCGCACTAAACGAACAATAGTAACCTTGACCCAAAAGCTTCGGGTTTCTCATCGGCAGCGCGGATCTATGAAAGCATCCGCACTCCGTCACCAAACCGGCGAAGGTAAATCTAAGGAAGACTCCCTTCCCGGGAACTTGAACCGGCGTCGGCGGAGCTGAAGGAGCCTCCACCCCCCGGAGAAAAGCCGGCGACGACGGATCTGTGGTAGCCTCCATCTCCCGGAACCACAACTCGAACATGCAATCCGATCTTCTCACGCCACGGCCTCCACGCGAGCGCGTCGTCCCTCCAAGCGAGGAAACCACCTTGATGATGGCTCCAATCCAGAGCTCCGACAAGGCACTAAGGAAACCACGCTTTCACTGCCATCGAGCTCTCTGTTCATTCCACCGTTAAAGTCCTTCTCTTTACCAAACACGACACTCTCCGCAACCGAATCCGACCTCGACGACCCATCGCCACCAGACCCTCGAATCGACTCGTGATTTTGGGGATTAGGGTTATGGTTCCGACCCTCTTCCTCCCTCCGCTGCTTTCTCCTTTTACTTGAGCGAATCACGACAATCGGAGGAGACTTCTTCTGTAGACGATGTTGCAGGAGCACCATCTGACTTCAGCTCCGAGGGCGGTTAGGGTCTCGATGAGGATGGCGGTTTGGATGGTCATGTGGAGAGATCCGGTGATTCTAGCGCCTTTGAAGGGCTGAGATGGGCCGAACTCGGTACGGCAAGCCATGAGTCCGGGCATCTCGACCTTGGCGAGTTCGAGCTCGAGACGACCGAAGTCGCCGCTGTCGGGGCGTTTTTTTTGCCACGTGACTCGGTTTCTTGCGGTGATCCCAGTTTTGATCATTCATTAGTGTTTTCTCCCACTCATCTCTCGTAATTAAATAATTAGATCTCGATCCGCGTAAACGCGCAAAGTTTTGTTTTCATTTATTTTTCTATAAACATTTTGTTTTCAATTCTAAATTGATATATATTATAATATATATGTGTCTATCAATTTTTAAAACATAATAAGCATATAATATATTTTTTCATTGAATAAATTGTTTCAAACTTTCACATGTATTTGTATCTTCTTCTATAAATATATTGTCGGATTATTATTTCATTATTAAAATCGTAACTTTATATATAAAGATTAGTAAAATATTATTTTATTATCATATTCAAAAATATTGTAACATTTCACAAATTTAGAAAGTTTTTTTAAAATTAAACTTTTCGCTTCATAAATTTATATTATCGAGTAAATAATTAAACATTTAGTTTTTATTTAATTTTTTAAAATAAACTTTATAGTTAATTTGTTTTCATTGGTTTAAGGACAATTCTCCTAAATAGACAATTTTTAAGTTTTGGTCACAAAAATAGACTACAATAAGAAAAATGACCAAAATGTTTCATTTAGAAGGCAAAATGACACTAATACCCTAGATATAAAAAAAAATAATTAAAAAAATTAAAAAAATAAAAAAAAGATTTTGTTTTATAGTTTTAGATTATATGTTTTCAAATTCGAATTTTTTTAATAAATTTGTGTTTTTTTTTTTGAAATTCTTTTTTTCGAATTTTTTTTCTTTCAAATTTTCTTTTTGTAATTCGAAAATACTTTTTGAAACTATTTTTAAAATTTTTAATATTTATTTTTTATTTTATAAAATTTTATACCTCAATCCCAAATCTCCACCCCTTAACTCTAAACCCTAAGGTTTAGATTAGTTAACTCTAGGGATATAAATGTATATTTACCTATTTAATGAAATATTTTGATCAGTTTCCTCCTTGTGGTCTATTTTTGTGACCAAAACTTTTTTATTGCTATCTTAGGGTATTTCTCTTGGTTTAAAATAGTAAAGATTAATCATTGTTAGATAATATAATTTTTGTTATTTATAAAAAATATTTATAATTTTAAAAGTTAACATCAACAAATATTTAAATAATTAACATATGGAGGTTTAGTATTATAACTTTAAATTATAACTATTTAATTTACAGTATCTATAAATTCAATGGATCATCTATTGTTTAAATGATAAGATTAGAGATTAAATGTAACATGACTTTTTAGGAATATGTCTATTTTAAAAGAAAATTACACATGAATCAAAGTTATGACTTCTGGTTTAATATATAAAATAAGAAAAAATGGAAAAAAAAACTCAGAAAAAAGTGAGATGAGAGGACAAAGACGATTTTTTTTTTTTGTGAACTGTTAGATTATATTCATAACCAACAAAAGTTTCAAAGGTGTTACAGGACTGTGATAAACAATGAAACATCACAGAAACCAACCCAAGCATGTAACAACATCACTCTTACCTTAGAGTCAAGGACAAACTGGCAAGACAAACCAGTCCCTATACCAACCCAACCAAAAAATTCCCAAAAACGTACTGTACTGCAGGGACCTAACCAGAGGAAAGAACTTCCTCATTCTCGAAACAATCGTGTAACCAACTTGGACCTCCCCAGGACCGGCTAATGGTTTATAGGGCAAAAAAATTCTTTTAGGCCCTTTAATAGTTAGAAAACCTGTTTTACCATAATTGTTTTTTAAAAAATTATACTATATAAAATGATATTAAATTTAGATATGAAAATATATTAAATAAAAATATTTAAAATACATGTATATTTATATTTTTCTTAAAATTTTGTTTTTTTTTATTTTAAAAAAATAAAAATAAAAATATTTTTTTAAAAATTAGACCCCTAATATTATGGACCCCGGGGCGGTCGCACTGCTCGCCTCTATATCTGAGCCGGTAATGGACCGCCCGCCACAATGTACGAACTGAGATGTCTTCCTTTAGTGACACTTTGAGCAATGAGAAAAGTTCCACATAGACGATTCTTTAAAAAAAATCATTGCGAATGAAATTTTACACCAATCGGTAAATTGTCAAATTATATTTTCAGTTAATTTTTTTTATTAATTAATTTATATTATTATTATTATATGCTGAGAAATTAAGGAGAGAGACCTATCGTTGCTGATGTTCTAATAATCAGGCTCATGTGTCTAATTAACTGATAAAAATAGTACATTTGTTTCCACAACTTTCTTTTCTTATGTAAAACAAATGAATGTTAATATATATATATATATATATATATATTAATTTCTTAAGAACATTTTTGAGAAATTGTTTGAAATACCACAAATTAAGGTCATCAACACCGGTGAGAACACATATTGAGTTTTTTTTGAAAAAGAATTTAATATTAAGAAAAATAGTTACCAAAGAAAACATGACTGATGTCTTTAAAAGCTCTTATGGAGAGACGAACGTCTCTATGGGAAGAAATGATTTATTGCATCTCTCCTATCGATTACTTTTTTTGCATTTTTTCTTTATTTTTATTTCTGAAAGACTCAAAAATTGTTAACCAATGCGTATGTCCTAAATACCATTTTTCAAAAATATCATCAATCAAAATATATACTAACATTTGGATTTACGTGTTACCGCTATTGATTAGGGTTTAGTATTGAGTGGTTGGGGTTGGATTTATAAATGTTTTGTAAATATTAAAAAAATTAGCTTAATGTTATTTTATTATAAATTTAGGATATTTTTGAAAATAATCATTCAATATTGGTAAGATTCAATATTGGTAAGTTTGAAAAGTGGTATCAAACTCGTAGTAGAATTAAAATTTCTCCAACATTTTTTAAATAATTACCTAATTTTTTTTACTAACTGAATTACCTAACTTTGCAGCATTGTTTTCTTAACATAACATTGTTTTTAGTTACCTCAAAATTTCGACCTTTAGTCGTTAATAAATTGGCACGTTAATACTGTAGATTGGTTAATATGGTAGCTAGTTTTTACTTTGTAGTTAAATGAATCAGAAATTTAAGACCGCAAATACTTCTGTAAAATTTTTCGTCAACAAAAAAAAAATCTGTAAAATATAATTAAATCCAACATAAAAGCGTCTCATATATATATATATATATAATATTACAAAGAGGTAACTGATTTACTTGATTGTGATACAAATAAAAAAACCAGGTAGCTGCCTCAAGTCTCAGCTGCTCCTCTTTCATTGCTTGAGCTCTAGTTTTGGTTTGTTTCCTCCTATAGTTAATGTAGTTCCTTTCAAACTTTCTCTCTTTTTCTACACTCTTAGTAATAAGTTGCGCTACACAACGGTGTAAAACTTACAAAAGTGGTATATATCGTAACATTTTGACCAAAAAAAATAATATTCATGTTATTAAAGATGTATCAATTTAAGAACTTAAAGTGAACGAACACAAATAATATCAGTTACTTTTCACAAAAAAAAAACAAATAATATCAGATTACTAAAAAAAGGAATAACAAAGAATCCGTTACATTTATGGGGCCAACTCGTAAATAGGAAAACGATTTCTTTTGGACAAAGAATAAGCACGTGTTTTGTTTACCCCAACCTAACTCACAAATGAACATGCACTTGTGGAGATGGTACTGAACTGAAATCAAGCTTACACTGACAGAACTCTATATAAGCATAAGCCCTCCTTCCCTTCATCTTCATCATTCCTTCACCACTGTCTTTAGAGAACGAGAGAGAAACACAAGATGGTGAAGTTCGAGAGGGTTCCTTTACTGTTAGGGTTAGTTCTGGTTCTAACTCTTGTCGGAGATCCGACCAAAGCCGATGGACCTGTTTGTCGTCAGGCTGAGAAATTTAGCAGAGCTAGCTTTCCTGAAGGCTTCCTTTGGGGAACCGCAACTGCAGCGTTTCAGGTCCATCTTTTACACTTCTTAATTTCAAAAATTATTTGTTTTATGTTTTGTTTTATATACATTTTTTATATACATGATTTTAATTTTTTTTTTGTTATTATGTCGAATATAGGTTGAAGGAGCTGTTGATGAAGGTTGTAGAGGTCCAAGCATGTGGGACACTTTCACTAAGAAATACCCAGGTATATTTTTTTCTCCCTTATCGATATATAAATGTTTATATATATTTTGAACATATTTAAATTTAAAGAGAATGTTGAAATAAATTTCCAGGTAGATGTCAGAATCATAGCGCTGATGTCGCTGTTGATTTCTACCATCGTTACAAGGTAATAACATTCATTTTTTTCCTCTTCTTATGATTTAAATAGTCTTTTGATGGTTAACATATATATAGTTTTTAAAAATGAATATTAACAGGAAGACATTAAGTTGATGAAAGACCTCAACACTGATGCTTTCAGACTTTCTATTGCGTGGCCCAGAATTTTCCCACGTAAGTTTTTCTTCAATGTTATTCAATATGTTTGTGGTTATTGTTTTACCCAAAAAAAAAATGTTCGTGGTTATTATCATTACTAATAGTCCATGGCTAATAGTTACAAATTGTTAATATATGAAAATAACAAGTGAAATGCAAATTGTTTAACAGATGGAAGAATGTCTAAGGGAATAAGCAAGCAAGGAGTCCAATTCTACCACGACCTCATCGATGAGCTTCT
Source organism: Brassica napus (assembly GCF_020379485.1). Taxonomy (NCBI): domain Eukaryota; kingdom Viridiplantae; phylum Streptophyta; class Magnoliopsida; order Brassicales; family Brassicaceae; genus Brassica; species Brassica napus. The sequence goes on from NC_063449.1 coordinate 9,114,771, forward strand.
CAAAAACAGTAATCTTTTTCACTTCAAAAACAATATTAATTAAAATTCATATTGATCAATTGATAACTCTTACAGTTATTTGTTTTCTTTTTGTGTGTGGAAATTTAGAGATAACTCCACTAGTAACAGTCTTTCACTGGGACACTCCTCAAGACCTAGAAGATGAATACGGTGGTTTCTTGAGTAGTCACATTGTGTAAGTTTTTGTTTCATGTATATAAATAGATTATTTTCTTGATATATATATATATATATATATATGTATATATGTATATATATATATGTATATATATGTATATATATATATATATATAAATTTGTGTTTTTAATAACTATATATTATTAATAAATACAGGAAGGATTTCACGGAATATGCAAACTTTACTTTCCACGAATATGGACACAAAGTGAAAAACTGGATCACATTCAATGAGCCATGGGTGTTTAGTCGTGCCGGTTATGACGTCGGGAAAAAAGCTCCGGGACGTTGTTCGCCGTACATCGAAGACTACGGACCTTTATGTGAAGATGGACGGTCAGGATTCGAAGCTTATCAAGTCAGTCACAACTTACTCCTGGCTCATGCTTATTCCGTTCAAGCCTTCAGAGCATGCAAACAGGTTTATCTTAAATTACATGACTCTCATCTTTTATTTTTAACAAACATATTTTTATAAGGGCAATTCTCAGAAATAGACTATTTTCAAGTTTTGATCACAAAAATAGATCACAAAGAGGAAAATGACCAAAATGTTTCAATTAATAGGTCAAAGGACTCTAATACTCTAGATATATAAAAAAAATAAAAAAAAGATTTTTTTTATAGTTTTTGATTATATGTTTTCAAATTCGAATTTTTTTATAAATTTTTTTTTCTATTTTTTTTTCAAATTTTTTTTTGTAATTCAAAAATACCTTTTGAAACTATTTTTAAAATTTTTATTTTCAAATTTTTAATATTTATTTTTTATTTTATAAAATTTTAAATCTCAATCCCAAATCCCAAATCCTCACTCCTTAACTTTAAACCCTAAGGTTTGGATTAGTTAACCATAGGGGTATAAGTGTATATTTACCTCTTTAATGAAACATTTTAATCATTTTGATACATAGAATCAATATTTGTGATAAAAAAAATTTCAGTGCTATCGTAGGGTTTTTTTTTTTTTGGTAAAATGTTAAATATCCTAGGGTATTTCCCTTTTTATAAACATTAATCTAACTTTTCTTTCAAATTTATAGTGTGCTGGAGGTAAAATTGGAATTGCACACAGTCCAGCATGGTTCGAACCAGCCGACCTTGACAGTGTTGGAGCTCCCATTGAACGTGTGCTTGATTTCATCCTTGGATGGTAACTAAAACATTTAACACCTTAATATATCCGCACTAGCCAAATATAATATAAGCTCATTGATTTTTTTTTTTTTTTAAATTAGGCATTTGCATCCAACAACTTACGGAGATTATCCACAGTCGATGAAGGATCGCATCGGTCATAGATTACCAAAATTCACAGAAGCTGAAAAGAAACTTCTAAAAAATTCTGCAGATTATGTTGGAATGAATTACTATACCTCACAGTTTGGAGCAAATTTGAAGACCGAAGATACCAAGAACATAAGTTGGACGTCAGATTCTCTTGTTCACTGGGAAAGTAAGTACTCAAATTTTCTTAAGTTGTTCAAATTATCTTTATTGTTCTAATTAATGCTGATACGCGTTGCTTAATTAACCAGACAAGGATGTGGATAAATACCAGATTGGTAGCAAGGTAAATGAATCATTTTATTTATTAATATATTTCTCATACTTAACTTTTCTTTATTAGTAGTACCTTATAAATTTATAATACTAATATTGTTTCTTTTAGCCTGCTGGTGGTAAACTGCCTGTCTATTCAAGAGGAATGAGAAAACTTTTGAAGTATATCAAGGACAACTATGGAAACCCGGAGGTTATGATCACCGAGAATGGTAAGAGAAAATATTCAAAACTCTTTTCAAAAATAAGTTTCCATTTTATCTAACAAATCTCGATTTTGTTTTCTTAATTAAAGGATATGGAGAGGACCTCGGAGACCTTCATAATGATGTGAAAACTGGGATAAATGATCACAACAGGAAATATTATCTCCAGAGGCATCTCCTGAGTTTGCATGAAGCCATTTGGTAAGTAAAAGAATTCAACTCAAACCAAAAAACTATTAGAAAGCATTATGCGGAGGTGTACTTAGGTGCTAGTCTGGTTCCCTCCGGGTTGTCTGGATTACCTGGATTATCAAAAAGAAAAAAAAACTACTAGAAAGCATTTAATACTAATTAATTACATAAATAATCCAATGAACATGATTGTTTTTGTAGCGAGGACAAGGTGAACGTAACGGGATATTACGTGTGGTCTTTAATGGACAACTTTGAGTGGCAAGATGGATACAAGGCGAGGTTCGGGCTTTACTACATCGATTTCCTTAACAATTTGACTCGTCACCAGAAAGTTTCTGGCAAATGGTATGCCGATTTCCTTAAGCCTGGATTCCCAACTTCCAAGATCGTGAGGGAAGAACTCTAAGATCAAGAATCCAAATCATGAATCCTCCGAAGAAAACATAATATATTGCAAGAGATCTTGTTCTTGAGGATTAATATCAGTTTGTGTGTTCTATCTATGGGTCATGTTTATCCTTTTATTAATAAGTTGGTTTCTTTTGATGTTAGCCATACTTGCAAGTTGTTGAAGTTGTCATTGTAATAATAAAATGTTGCTTTCGTCAACAAAATTAATAAGTACATGCTGTTGTCTTCTTTCTGTTCGTGTTAAAACAACACTTTAAATCTGCCGGAATTTGAACGTCACATTTTCAACTCTTATCTCCCTGATATTTTTATTTCCAAGAACTACTGAATATATATCAACTTATTAATACTATATAAAGAAATTACGTTAATATTTTATTTCATTGATATTATAAAGTTGACAAAATGCAAAAGCTCTTAATACTAAGGGTTTTGTTAGTAGGAATGACAGTCTAACTATTTATATATACTAATTTAAGTTACCGTTGGATAATTCCAATTAACTTGAATATCAAGTTAACTCATTAAAGTGAAGTTTGATGGTTTAAGGAAAAAGGAAAACATATCGAGTTTAAAAATGTTTACATATTATTATAGGAAAAGATGTAGCTTCGCCCCTTAGGAAAAGATATAGCTTCGTCCTATATAAAGAGTTCTCATGGAGAGATGTTCCATCGAGAGAAACACATTGAAAAATTTAGTTTTGAGAGAGTTTCTAAATCTAATAATAAGAGAAGTTCTTATAATCTTTGTGTTTGTGCAACTTTAAGTTAGCACACATATCTATGAGTCTCAATCGTTTTTTTAACCTGGCGTTTACACAATTAACAGGACACGTTATTATGGCGATGCAGCTAGCTGGCTACGTTTTAGTTAAGGTCGCTAACAACAAAATTTTCATAGTAGTTTCGAAAGAAAAAACTAAATTTTATCATTTTATCAATTTTAATGGGCACTATTATTCTAACATTATCAACTTTCATTGATTAAAGACAATGTGGTCATGAGGATTTGGACAAGGGAAGATGGCATATGAGAATAAAATACAAAAGTAGAGTTTTACGAATGTCCTTTGACAAATTTAATGGGTACTATCAAATCCCATCTCATAGACTATATTTGCGAAGTGATTTTGCCACATATCCTCTCTATAATCAATTTAACAAAACAAATATGACATGACTACTAAAATTGATGACATGGGTTCTAAAAAAATATGACATGGATAATTTCATTTAATGTTGATTTATATTTTTGGTAAACTTATTAGAAAATGGTAATAATTCATATATTACATTCAATATTGATATTTCTTTTTGGTAATTTTTTCTTAAATATGGTAATAGATCATACATCATCTATAAAATAAATATATTCATATATAACATTTTAAATTTCAAAATATTATTATTTTGTGTAATTATACAATTTGTATTACTAAAGCTTTCAAAAATTTCTACAATTTTTTAAAAATTTAAATATCTAATCGTAAGATCATTAGTCTCTTATATATCTACAAATTTTATAAATATTGTTTAGGCTAAATTTTTGATAATTATACAATTTTATATCATTTTTATTAGTTTTATACAAATTGATTTAATATATATCAAATCTATATTAAATATTAGTAAGAAAATAGTAAAATCTATAATATCTAATTAAATTTATTTTTAAATATAAGTTAGATTTAAAAAAAATTTTATTGTACATGATGTAGAAAAACACCTGGTTATTATTATTATTATTATATTTTCTTTTGGGAAGGAGGGGGAGGGGTAAAATGACTTTTTTAAAACACTGAAATATTCATCTTATTAAAATGGTGGGGTGCCTAGGACACACACCACACCGAAACCAGAGTATGGAAAAACATGAGAGAGAAAAACATGAGAGAGAAAAACAAACTTAAGACATAGAGATAGAAAAGTAGATGCCCGATACCAGTAGGCGTCATAACAGAGGGAAAGAACCAATAAAATGCAGAAAAAACCAGAGCTGGTTATCAAACATGTCTCTCTTCTTCAGTAAGAACATAATTTAACCATTGAGGACCCCAACTGGCGATATAAGATTGAGTTCAGTTGTCTCTCGTGACACTTCCTGCTATACGAGTTGCAGGCAAATTCCTTGACGTATTGACGTGAGTAAAACTCCAAACCGCCATATCAGTCAGCAGTTGTAGGATAGCTTACGTTAGCTCAGCCAGCTCAGGAAAACCATTCGGTTTGAGAAAGACCTCTCTAGCAAGGGCGAAGAACGATTCAAAGATGACGTTCTTTTGCCTTGTGCTTTTCGTACTCTCCTTTGCCCAGTAAAGAGGAGATAGCAGAGTAGGACCTGCGGCTATGAAGCATTACCGAGCCGTTGGAGTGACGTAGGATCCAAGAAGCTCCAATTGTGTGTGAGCTATTTGACCACAAAGCGCCTAAATTACATTTGACCACAAGGTGAAACAAATTTAAGAAAACAGACCCTCGCGAGAAACCATGTGCTGGCAAGGGAATTCCTGACGACGACCACGTCTCCACTGCTGTGTCACACACTCACACACTGAAATGTTTATAATTAATTTATGGTGATTCTCTTGTATGTGAATCTTCTGAAATTCATAATTAGCATTATATAAAAATTAATCACTTAAAGAGGCAAACTTACTAAGTTAACCATCTGATATCTCATTTTTCTCACGGTTTTGTTTATGAATTTTCTTAAGGACTAGTGGAGAACTCTGTTATTATTTTGGCATTTTTGGGTCAGATTTGAATCATTGGGGGACATTAGGAACGTTTTACAGACGATTATGCTTAGGTCTTTTTTCATTCTAAGTGCACTATTATTATATCACAAAATGATAGAAGAAAACTAATTTAAAATGCGTCTCAGATTATTTCAATAGTACCTTATTCAAAAAACATTAGTGGCACGAAATTCCATCATTCAGCGGTTTTCAAACATCATTCCGTCATTCCGCATGCTATCAATAAAAGCGTTGCTATGTTTTGAAATATATTTTTTTGGTAAATTTCTTGAGATGATTTTTTTTTTTTTTTTTATAAAAAGCTTTCATATTAAATAAGGAAAGAAATGTTTGTTAGATACTAAAGAAAGGAGTGAAGACCTTGTGCCGAAGCAAAGGAGTGAAGAGCTATTAATAACTTACAAACTCAACAACAGATAAATGTTGAAGAGCCAAAACTAAGGTCTAGAAGACCAGAATTGGTGAAGATCAGCACCTAAAGAATGACCAGTATTGAGAAGAGCAATGCTCTTATCTTTAACCAAGCGAAAAATATTCCGAATCAAGACTACCTCCATAAAGGTAATCCCTTCATGGGAGCGACGGTTGCGTTCCTTCCAGACCTCAAATAGAACAGCAGCCCAAACCTGATAAATAGCCACTGCGCTGGGGGACCTCTTTGGTAAAGACAAAATCCAGTGAATCACATGATCCCAATTCCTTGGAACCATAGTCAAGCCGAGCTTTTGAGCGCACTTACTCCAACTTGTCCAAGAATAAGTGCAGTCAAAAAACAAATGATCTCTACTCTCATCAGAGAGACCACACAACAAACAGGTAGTTTCAATATCAGAATTTCAAGACTTTACCCTCATTAAAGTTGGATTTCTGTTGAGAAGGAACAACCAAGCATTAGTGGAGTGCTTGGAAATGAGTGTTGTGTGCCAGACCAAGTTTGCTCCAACGAGCGGTTGTTGTCTCGGCCTGATGGCACTCCACAAAATCTTAGAAGAGAAGAGGGAGTGAGTGGTTGAGCCAATGACCCAAGTGGCAGTGTCTTGCTGTGCTGATGGAACAACGACAGAAATAGAAGCCATGGCTTCGAGTTGGAGATCTGATCTTGCCCGGGGCAGGTTCCAAGATCCATCGATAATATAATCCGAGACTAGGGAATCAAGAGGGATACCTAGTTGAGTCGTCGCATAGACTCCCAAAAAGGATATCAGAGGCCCAACAGAACGCCATGGGTCATACCAGAAAAAAGTGTCATCTCCTCTCCCCACAGTGATGCGAAGAAAAGGAAGAGCCTGGGAACGGTACCTGAGAAGGCGCCGGAAAGTCCACGGGATAGAGTAGTTCTTTTCGTTTAAAGACCAAAAGGATCGGTTAGATAGATACTTATGGCGACATCAAGCCACCCAGAGAGAACCCGATCTGAAGAATAAGAACCAGATAAGCTTCAGACTGTAAATTGAATTCCATGAAGAGATGCTCCGAAGACTCAGCCCCCCTTCACTCTTGGGAAAGCAAAGGGCATCCCACGCAACCTTTGCACCATTAGAGTTATCCAGAGTACCTTTCCATAGGAAGGATGTTGTCAAACTGTTGATTAACTGCTTAACACGTTTGGGCAGGAGGAAGGCTGAGGTCCAGAACCCCACAATACCAGAGATCACAGTGGAGATCAGTCTTAAACGACCCGTAATACTCAAACGGCGATAGAGCCAGCCATTAAGCTTCCTTCTAATCTGTGAAAGTAAAGGATCACAGTCCTTGATCGAGAGCTGCTTAGAACATAGAGGAAGACCGAGGTACCTGATTGGCAAGCTCAGAAGAGAGAAGAAACTTCATCTTGATTCTGTCTAGCAGCTGCTGGGACAGGCCAGACGAGAACATGGAGGTTTTTTGGATATTAACCGCCAGACCAGAGAGCTTCTCGAATTGAGAGAGAATGGTAAAAACTCCTGCTAGAGATTTCTCAGACCCATCAGTGAAAATGAGTAGGTCATCCGCAAAAGCTAGGTGTGTAAGCTGAATATGAGAGCAACCAGGATGATAGTCAAAGATGCCGGCCTTAGCTGCATTATCGAGCATAATAGATAAAACATTCATCACCAACACAAAAAAGACCGGGGATAATGGGTCCCCTTGTCGAAGCCAAGTTCGCCCTTTAAAATAACCAGCCGTAACTCCATTAATGGACAGAGAGAAAGCTGGAGTAGTGATACAAGCCTTGATCGCCGAGATAATATTTTCAGGGATATTATACGCATGGAGAGCAATTAGGATGAAATCCCATCGGACCGAATCAAAAGCCTTTAGAAATATCAATTTTAAGAGCAATCCTGGGAGAAGATCTTTTTGAGTGATACCCGTTGACAACCTCAGAAGCCAGTAACACATTCTCCAAAAGTAGCCTATCTTTGACAAAAGCTGTCTGGTTTGGCAAAATCACATCAGGCAAAACACACTTAAGCCTGTTTGAGATGATTTTAGTTATTAGTTTGTGAAGAGAATTCAGACAAGAGATGGGTCTGAAATCCAGACCCATCTGTTTTTGTTTTTGTATGTCTTTTCTGTTTTTTATATAACCAGACCCAACTCTATACGTGTGCCAGAGGTGCAAAAGCACATTGTTTTTGTTTTTTTTTTTTTTTTTTTTTAACCTGGGGGTATCCCAGGCCCTTATGGCCCAGACTAATCCCCAAGGGGAAGTGCAGCCCACGGATAGACTCTCTCTCCGGGTATTCAAATGGGCCCGAAAGCAATGGCCCATATCCATGTGGGTGACAGGATGGGCAGTTCGCCACCGCCTGGCGTCGAACCCGTGAGCATGACAATTGGCCCACAAGGTCCTTCGCCAAGCGGGCTACCTCATCCCGTCAGAAAAGCACATTGTTTTAGACATTGTTTCTTAAATTTCTTTAAGCTTTAGGGTCCTAGATTTCTTTAAAAAGGTTATTATCCAACGTATATACACATATTCCTTTTTTCAAAAAAAAAAAAACATATATACACATGACTGAGATAGAAAGATAAATCAGCAGGTGTTTTTACGGCGAGTTTGTAAAACCCATTCATTTTTACAGGTCACTGCTCTGTAACTAGATTTAATTGGTTTATCATTATTTTGAAAAAACATTTACAGCACAGGACCCTTGCAAACTTTGAGCCGGGCCTCTATATAACCTACACATATTTTTAATTAATATTCATAACTTTAATTGATAATTTAAATTGTGATATGTGTTTATAAAATTGTCAGAAAACAAGATTGCAATTTAGATGACTTCATACTATGCTATGTACAATAGTTTCAAGATTTAACACTTTACATTTCAACTTTTAACATTTCATATCATGTTTTTTCTACCTCATCATTCAACACACATTCACCTTTGAAATACCACAATGATTTTGTTTAATAAAATTCAACACCTAATTTTACTAATTAATAATTATTATTTTTTATATCCAAATTAAATAAACCTAGTTTATATTTATCGATAATGTAAAATGATAGATTTTTATATAAGAAATAAAAATAAATTATTTAATTTATAATGTGGTTATTGGTTTTAAATAATTAAAAACATATAACAAAATCAAAAATCTTTAAAAAGTGACATGTATCGTTGATGGTCCCTACTTTCTTCTTATTCAACATGTTAAATCTTTTCAATACTAAATAATTTATCAATTTTCAATTTTCTAACTTTCAACATTCAAGGTTAAATATTACTAATATATGTATGATTCCAAAAACAGAGAGACCTACAAGGATGACGGAGTTGCGACCTATCAGCTTATGTAATGTAGGGTATAAAATTATTTCGAAGGTTTTGTGTCAACGTTTGAAATTGTTGCTACCCTCTCTAGGCTCAGAAACGCAATCGGCATTTGTGGCAGGACGGCTGATTTATGATAATATTCTTATAGCACAGGAAATGTTCTATGGACTACGGACTAATGAGGCATGTAAAGGAAAGTATATGGCAGTGAAAACGGATATGAGTAAGGCTTACGATAGGGTAGAATGGGAGTTTATTAAGGCATTACTACAGAAAATGGGGTTTCATGAACATTGGATTAAACTAATGGTGGAGTGTATATCACCGGTTCAATATCGGGTCCTTTTAAATGGCCAACCTCGGGGTCTCATTGTGCCACAAAGGGGTTTATGCCAAGGAGATCCTTTATCTCCCTATTTATTTATTTTGTGTACCGAGGCTTTGATAGCAAATATTAAGAAGGCAGAGAGGGAGAAACAATTAACAGGAATAAAGGTGGCCAGAGCATGTCCTTCAATATCTCATCTGCTTTTTGCGGATGATAGTCTCTTTCTCTGTAAAGCTCAAAAGGAAGAGTGTTACACTATTCTAAAGATTTTAAAGGAATATGAAAAGCTTCAGGTCAACTAATAAACTTTGATAAGTCTTCAATTCAATTTGGGCACAAGATTGGAGAATTTGCCAGGCATGAGCTAAGAGATATTTTGGGCATACAAAATTTAGGAGGGATGGGAAATTATCTAGGTTTGCCGGAAAGTCTTGGGGGTTCTAAGATACAAGTTTTTGTCTTCGTACAGGATCGGCTAAATAATAGGATCAATGGATGGACTTTTAAGTTCTTTACGAAAGGAGGAAAAGAAGTGATCATTATATCAGTGATTACAGCTTTGCCAAATCATGTGATGTCTTGCTATCGCTTACCCAAGGTTACTGCAAAAAAACTGACTAGTGCGGTAGCACAATTTTGGTGGAGCCCTGGCGGTAACACAAGAGGAATGCATTGGAAATCATGGGATAAAATATGTGTTAGTAAGGACGATGGAGGTTTAGGGTTTAAAGATATCACTGATTTCAACACAGCGATGCTTGGTAAACAGTTATGGTGGCTGATAGAGAAGTCAAATACTTTATTTTCTTGAGTTTTTAAAGGTCGGTATTACAGGAATGCATCACCCCTGGATCCGATTCGTTCATATTCTCCGTCATATGGTTGGCGGAGTATTGTATCTGCTAGATCTCTGGTAAGCAAAGGACTAATCAAAAGGGTGGGAACAAGATCCTCTATATCCGTATGGAATGATCCTTGGCTCCCAACCTGTTGTAGGCACGGACTGGAGGATAGGCGAAGTTCGGATCTAGTATGAACGGATGGTCTCAAGGGGCCGGCTACTCGTCTAGGGCTTCTTGGTCGCGATTTGTACTTGAGACAAATAAGATCTTTTTTATGAGTTTTCTTAGATTTATGATGGACTGGAAACAAAGAACAACTATATGAATGATTTTTATGAGGTTTTTCTTATATGATCTAAAACGAATTCAGCAACAAAGAAGGACAAGTTGTGGTTCTAAATGATAAACAAAGGAAAAAGATAGAGAGATGGAAGATGGGATCAGTTGCTGGACGTATGTCTCTCTCAACAAGATCAGTGGATGGATTGATGGATAGAGATGGTTCCGGCTCTTGCTGGACGTGTGTCTCTCTCAAGATTGGACAAGGAATGGAATGGATCGATGGACTCCACAAAGAACAATGGCCGGCTCTTTGATATGTCAAGAACAGTGCTCTCAATAGTTTCTCACGACTGAAAGGCTTAAGGTTTTGCTGGGGCAGACTGACTCATATATTATCTTGTCTAAAAAAAATACACGGCCACTCATAAGGGGGATTAAATACCCGATGCAGCTTTGCCCTTCTAGGGGACTTGAAGGAAAACAACAAAGACACTCTTGGACTCTAAAACGAAAAGGCCTAAACAGAAAAGGGCCGACTCTGCTTGGACTCTAAAGCAAGGCTAACAAAGGTCTGTATTATTAGACTCAAAGAAATAAAAAGACTTAACAATTTGCCCATAATGTCTTAACCAAATCGAAATAAATGAACCAGACACAAATCAAAAACAATAAACCGGTTAGAAATCAATTGAAATCTTACATGCTTACCTTAATCGGATCAGACGGCTAGGCCTCTAAACCGGATCAATTGGGACGGACGGGTCAAGGCTGAATGTGGAGATGATTAATCCAGCTTGGCTATGGTCAATAGAAGAGAACTGGATAGAGCCGGACGGGTCTTGAACCTCAGCATGGTCGGTTGGATCTTCAAGCTTTAACTCGACCATCTCTTGAATCAGAAATTGCTTAAAGCTGGTCTGGTCTTGTTCTAGGATATCTTGGACAGCCTTTGTGAATCCAGCTCTTATGACTCGTGCACTTGACCTGGTCGTAGGGCCCTTGCGGACTTGGGGAACCTCAGCTTGTGGTGCTACAACAGCCCCTCCCCCTTGAAAAGGTTCTGTCCTCAGAACTTCTTCATCATCTGCAACATAAGGAGCCAAATCAGCTACGTTGAACGTTGGGGAAACTTTAAACTCACCTGGTAGTTCAAGTCGATAGGCATTGTTGTTGATCTTCTCTAGCACCCGGAACGGCCCCTCTCCTCTGGGGGACAGTTTGAACTTCCATTCGTCAGGGAACCGTTCTGGCCGCATGTGGAGCCACACCCAGTCGCCTGGTTTGAAGATGACCTCTTGGCGGCCCTTGTTGAGTTTGGCTTGGTTCTTCTCAGCCTTCTTTTCAATGTTCTCCCTGACTCGCGGTGCATGTTCTTTACGAACTCGGCCTTATTGGCACAACTCTGGCTAACCTGCATAGGCTGTGGTAGAGGCGAGAGATCCATTGGAGTCTCTGGATTGAAACCATAAATGACCTCAAAAGGCGAATGGTTAGTAATGGAATGTTTGGCATGGTTATAGGCAAATTCAATGAATGGCAAACAACTTAACCAATTCTTAAGATTCTTACCCACCGTAGCTCTCAGTAGCTGAGAGAGAGTACGGTTCACTACCTCAGTTTGGCCGCCAGTCTGGGGAAGACAAGTGGTAGAGAAAAGGAGCTTGGTACCAAGCTTCTTCCACAATGTCCTCCAGAAGTGGCTGAGGAACTTGGTGTCACGATCTGACACAATAGTTCTAGGAACTCCATGCAGACGCACCACTTCTTTGAAGAAGAGATCAGCCGTTTTGCTAGCGTCATTGGTCTTATCACACGGAATGAAGTGGGCCATCTTGGAGAACCTGTCCACTACAACAAAGATGGAGTCTTTGTGTTCTATATTGGGCAAGCCTAGTACAAAGTCCATGGAAAGATCCACCCATGGGGTGTTAGGAATAGGCCAAGGCATATGTAAACTATAAGGATGTGACCTGGACTTGGTCTTGAGACAGACGGTGCATTTGGTGCATAGGCTCTCAACATGTCGCCTCATCCGCGGCCAGTAGAAGTGATCAGATAGGACGCTTAGTGTCTTGTCTCGACCGAAGTGTCCCATGAGACCTCCGTCGTGCGCCTCTCTAGTCAGTAGTTCGCGCATGGATCCGTGGGGAATGCAAAGCCGCTTCTCTATGAACAGGAAACCGTCATGCTGATAAAATGGACCTACTGCTCCTTTGACCGTGTTACTGTAAAGCTTAGCAAAGTTAGGATCAGTAGCATAAGATATTTTAAGTTGCTCAAAACCCATGATCTTAGCCTCCATAGTGGTGATGAGGGTATGATGCCTAGACAAGGCATCGGCCACCACATTGTCTTTCCCCTTCTTGTACTTTATCACATAGGGAAAGGTCTCCACGAACTCAAGCCACCTAGCATGCCTCTTCTTGAGTGTTGTGTTCTTCTTAATCACTGAGGTCATAGGAGCAGCAATGGTACTGAAGTCTTTCACAAAACGTCTATAGAAGCTAGCCAAGCCGTGGAAGCTTTGGACATGGCCAATGGTGGACGGGGTAGGCCACTCCTGGATCGCCTTGATCTTCTCTTCATCAACCTTTAGTCCCTGCGAACACACAACAAAACCTAAAAATACCAATTGATCAGTTCAGAAGACACATTTCTTAAAATTAGCATAAATGCCTTCCCTTTTGAGAGTTAACAAAATCTGTTCTAGATGTCTAACATGATCGGTTAGACACTGACTGTAGATCAAAATATCATCAAAGTAGACCACTACAAACTTACTGATGTATGGCCTTAGGACCTGGTTCATGAGTCTCATGAAGGTACTTGGCGCATTAGTGAGGCCGAACGGCATCACAAGCCACTCGTATAGACCTTGCTTGGTCTTGAAAGCAGTCTTCCACTCGTCTCCTTCCTTCATGCGAACTTGATGGTATCCACTCATGAGATCAATCTTTGAAAACACAGTAGACCCACTTAGTTCATCCAAAATATCATCTAATCTAGGTATAGGGTACCGATATTTGATGGTAATATTGTTAATGGCTTGGCAATCCACACACATCCGCCAAGTTCCATCTTTCTTGGGGACTAGCAGGACTGGAACGGCACACGGGCTTAGGCTCTCCCGGATATATCTTTTGTCCATGAGGTCTTGGACTTGATTTTCCAACTCCTTGGCCTCCTCAGGGCTGACTCGGTAAGCAGCTCGGTTTGGTAGCGGAGCACCGGGTACGAGATTGATCTCATGCTCGATCCCTCGGATGGGAGGTAAGCCGGCCGGTATGTCTTCCGAGAACACCTCCTTGTACCTATCCATGAGGTTCTGCACCTCAGATGGGAGCTCTTGGACTTCCAAACCTACAAAACAACCTTCCTTGAAGACCATTAGTAGCACCTGTGTGTGATCATATAAAATTTTCATAACTTGACCGGAATTGAGGTACAACTTGGTCTTACTTACCTTACTGGCCTGATCCATAGCCTTTTGCATTTCATGTACCTCTTGCGGACTAAGAGGCGTGAGATTGTGCTTCTTGTTGTTGTGGCTGAAGCTGTACACATTGGTCCAACCATATGGTGAATGGTCTCTTTGTCAAACTGCCACAGCCTGCCTAGGATTAAGTGGCCTGCTTGCATTGGAACAACGTCACACTTGACCTCATCATGGTACTTGCCAATGCTGAAGGATACCACCACTTGCACAGCTATTTTAAGCTCGGTTTCATCATTGAGCCATTTAAGGCGGTATGGCCGCGGGTGTGGAGTCTTGATTAGACCTATCTTATCAACAAGACACTTGCTTGCCACGTTAGTACAAGAACCACCATCTATTATAAGGCTGCATACCTTTTGTTCCACGCTGCATCTTGTGTGAAAGATGTTCTCTCTCTGGATAGTCTCAGGATCAAAGAGGGCACTAAGGGCTCTCCTGGTCACAAGTAACTTGCCAGTCTCTGGATAGTCAGTCACCTCTTCATCGGACACAACAGCTCCTACCTCGGCCTCATCTTGAGACTCATACTCTCCATCGGCCTTAAGGACCATCACTCGCTTGTTTGCACAGTCTCTAGCATAATGTCCTTTGCCCTGACACTTATAACAAATAATATCACGAGTTCTTAAGTTTTGGGCCTGTGTTTTACCTTGGTCCGTCTGGTTTGTTCCGGACTGTTCGGACTGATTCTTCTTGTACCGGCTTTCTATCTCAATCGCCTTGTCCTTATCTACGGTCTTGACGGCTGGTGTCATCCATGTGGGCTTACTTCGGCTGGTGGTCGCGGCCTTCCGCTTGATATGTTGCTCTGCCATGATAGTGTAGTGTAGCAAGGTATGGAAGTCTTTATACGGCTGCCTCTCCACCTTATGGGCAATCCGGTCGTGTAAACCGTCTAGGAACTGGGACATCAGGGACGGTTCTGGCTCCTCAACTTCCAGCTTGTGTCGAAGAGACTCAAACTCCGCGAAATACTCCTCCACAGATTTAGTACTGAGACAACTTACGGAAACGTTTTAGTAAGTCCCGCTGGTAGTATGAGGGAATATACGTGCCACAGAGCTTAGTTCTCATCTCAGCCCAGGTGCGGGTTCTCCATACTGGACCGGCCTTGGCAACGTCTCGATCCAACCAGGCTAAGGCATTGTCGGTTAGTTGAGCAGCTGCTAGGGTGATCTTCCTAGCCTCGGAGTACCTGTAGTATTCAAAGATATACTCCATACGCTTTTCCCATGTTATGTAAGCGTCCGGATCAACCTTGCCAGCAAATGTAGGGGGCTTCAGCTTAAGGTCCTCGCCTCCTATCCACGGCTCCTCCTCTTCTCGGTCTCGGCCTCTCCTTCGGCATGGGTCGTCGCCTCCTTGGACCCTCCGTTCTCGGCCTCGTCCGTCTCCGGCTTGGTTCGGTTACTCAGCCTCGCGGCTTTGAGTATCGTCGGTACTGTCAGCATCTTAGTCTTGATCCGACGGGTACGGTTGGCGTCTAGCTGGCGGTCGTGGGCCGTTAGGTCTGCCTCGCTGCTGGATATGAGTAAGCTGCTCGGTTATTACCCTAAGGCTCGCCCTGATCTCTTCATTGGCGGCTTGGAACTGAGCATTGATGGCGGCTTGGTCCCGACCTTCTTCTCCCATGTCTACAAGAATAAACTCACGGGGAAAAGATCAAATGCAAGGGATATAGATGATTTAAATAAGGAACTTGGATCAGATACAAGAGTATCGACCAAGGAAGAAAGTAAATGCAATTAAAAGACAAATCGATCTTGAAAAAAAAAGGAAAGTCAATATATATATTTTTTTTTCCTGAGTTTTCGAAAACTTGGAAAGAAAGTAAATTCAAATTCCTTTTTTTTTAATTGGAAAACTTGGAGAACAATTTTAAAAAAAAAATGCTAATTGAAATCGAATCAACCAAATAAGGAAAGAACAAGAATTTTTTTTTTTTTTGGATTTTCAAAATTGGAAGAATCAAACAACTTTTTTTAAAAAAGAAATCGACAAGAACAATGGAACTAAGAACAAGAAGAACTGAAAGTTTAGGAACTTCAGCTCTGATACGAAAATGTTGTAGGCACAGACCGGAGGACAGGCGAGGTTCGGATCCGGTATGAACGGATGGTCTCATGGGGCCGGCTACTCGTCTAGGGCTTCTTGGTCGCGATTTGTACCTGAGACAAATAAGATCTTTTTTATGAGTTTTCTTAGATTTATGATGGACTGGAAACAAAGAACAACTATATGAATGATTTTTATGAGGTTTTTCTTATATGATCTAAAACGAATTCAGCAACAAAGAAGGACAAGATGCGGTTCCAAATGATAAACAAAGGAAAAAGATAGAGAGATGGAAGATGGGATCTGTTTCTGGACGTATGTCTCTCTCAACAAGATCAGCGGATGGATTGATGGATAGAGATGGTTTCGGCTCTTGCTGGACGTGTATCTCTCTCAAGATCGGACAAGGAATGGAATGGATCGATGGAGTCCATAAAGAACAATGGCCGGCTCTTTGATATGTCAAGAACAGTGCTCTCAATAGTTTCTTACGACCGAAAGGCTTAGGGTTTTGCTGGGGCAAACTGACTCATATATTATCTTGTCTAAAAAAATACACGGCCGCTCATAAGGGGATTAAATACCCGATGCAGCTTTGCCCTTCTAGGGGACTTGAAGCAAAACAACAAAGACACTCTTGGACTCTAAAACGAAAAGGCCTAAACAGAAAAGGGCCGACTCTACTTGGACTCTAAAGCAAGGCTAACAAAGGCCTGAATTATTAGACTCAAAGAAATAAAAGGACTTAACAATTTGCCCATAATGTCTTAACCAAATCGAAATAAATGAACCAGACACAAATCAAAAACAATAAACCGGTTAGAAATCAATTTAAATCTTACCTGCTTACCTTAATCGGATCAGACGGCTAGGCCTCTAAACCGGGATCAATTGGGACGGACGGGTCAAGGCTGAATGTGTAGATGATTAAGCCGGCTTGGCTATGGTCATTAGAAGAGAACTGGATAGAGCCAGACGGGTCTTGAACCTCAGCAGGGTCGGTTGGATCTTCAAGCTTTAACTCGGCCATCTCTTGAATCAGCAATTGCTTAAAGCCAGTCTGGTCTTGCTCTAGGATATCTTGGACAACCTTTGTGAATCCAGCTCTTATGACTCGTGCACCTGACCTGGTTGTAGGGCCCTTGCGGACTTGGGGAACCTAAGCTTGTGGTGCTACAACACAACCACTCGCCCGAGACCAGCCAATAAAAATCAACACAATCTTTACTCAGATCTTACAGTGGATTCTCTTATTGATCCTCATTTGCGAAGATGGAATTCGCCTGCACTTCGGGCTTTGGTGGGCCCACAGGATGTGAAATTGATAGAAAGTATACCACTGAGTAGAACTCGGATGGCAGATCAAGAAGGATGGCATTTCAAAAATAATGTAAAATATATGGTTAAATCTGGATATCAGGTTGAAAGGATATACCCAGATAAGGAAAACCCACCATTAGTGTTTGGACCCACGGTGGATATTTTGAAGGCATATTGTTGGAAAATACGGTGTCCACCAAAAATTAAGCATTTTATATGGCAATTGGTGACAGGATGCATAGCCGTTAAGAAGAATCTGCATATGCGAGGGATACCTGGAGATATCCGTTGTGCGAGATGTGGAGCAGAGGAGGAATCGATTAATCATGTCTTTTTTGAATGTACCCCTGCACTTCAGGTATGAGCTCTTTCGAAGATTCCAACAAATCCAGCTATGTTCCCCACAAGCTCTCTCTTTGTGAACATGGATCATCTCTTTTGGAGAGTTGTTCCACAAATGGAGGATCATCAATTTGCATGGATACTTTGGTATATCTGGAAATGAAGAAATAATAAAGTCTTTAATAATATTGGTGTGGATCCTATGGATACCCTTAAACTGTCTGAAACGGAATCAAAACTATGGGCTGAGGCACAAATATTGAATGATTCAAGGAGGACTTCACAGATAGAGGCTACGATTCTTCCGTCAATTCCAGGAATATGATATTTTACGGATGGTTCCTGGAAAGAAAATGATAGTTTTTCAGGTCAAGGATGGTACATTACCTTAGAAGGATTTGAGGGCTTAATGGGAGCAAGGAATGTTCGGGCTTCACTTTCTCCTCTTCATGCAGAGATGAAAGCTTTATTATGGGCTATGGAATGCATGAAAAACTTACGACAATTTCAGGTTACGTTTGCAACGGATTGTTCTCAATTGGTGAAGATGGTTTCAGAACCAGAAGAATGGCCAGCGTTTGCAAGTTATTTGGAAGATATAAACAGCCTAAAAGTGAGTTTTATCCGTGCAGAGATTATCTATGTACCAAGATCGTAAAACAAGAAGGCGGATAGCTTAGCCCGCAGTGCTAGAAAGGAAACGTCTTTTGTAGTTCACATGGATTAAGATATCCCGGCGTGGTTCGCAGAGTCAATATGAGTCTGTAAAGTTGATGATTCAAAATTCTCACCGTAGTGATTCAATTGTTGAATCTTTTATTGAACAACTCTGCACAGTGCGATCAATGCGTTACTCACTTACTCATTCATGTCCAAGTAGTAAATTAGTTATACACCCACACATATGTTTCACGTTGAAACGGCCTTCTATCGGTATTATTTGTCCGCTCTCGAATGATAGAACACAATAGTTAATATAAAGTTAAAAACCATCACATCAAATCCGTAGACACAATTGGATAAGCTGCTTTTTGACATAGATTAGTCACTTGTTACGGCTTGTTATAGAATGGTTGTAACCTTTTTGGATAACAATTAACAAAAATCAGTGATAAAACCATGGACAAATAGTGTATTCTAACATGTGATTTAAATATCATAATACATAATGTATTACATGTACCATAATATGTTTGTTACAAAGACACACATAGTAATGAACATAACTTATATTATTAGAACATAAATGGTTTTGCAATCCTATACTTTCTACAGATTAAAAAAAAGGGTCACCTGATGCTCTAAGAGGATATTGAAAGGTTCAGAAAAGAGGATACTACATTTTTTTATTATTATAATAGACTTCCTGTGTTTTTAAAACAATGATTTTTTGGTTTCTTCTTGTTTCAAAAAGATTGACATTTTAGGTTTTAAATGCACTTCTCACTGACTAATGTTAATAAACTGTGAATGTCAAGTAATATTAATTGAGAGTAAGTGAATTCTTGAATTATTATTGGGGTTATAGTAGCTGGAAATTGTTTAATGTGAGAATGTACTTACATGCAAATAATAGTTGTAATTTTCGTGTGAAAAAACTAAAATTCATTCTGTCAAAAAGATAGTATTATTTTCTTTGGAAATAACTCCAGTAACTAAATGTAATATACTCTCTATCACTACAAAGAAAAATAGGCTTTACTAGCGGACGAAAAACGTTATCTAACGATTCAACAGCGATTTACGGAACGATGTATCATCGTCCGTCATAGTAGGTATGGCACATTAGATAACACTTTTTCGCGGTGCTATTGTTTCTTCGGAATCGATAGCGCTTTTGTATGCAATAGTAACCTATTTAATAGCGCGTCATTAATGTTATTAGTTATATTATTAACAGCATTTTCGAGAAGTTATTTTTAATTCATATATAGCAATTAATAGTTCCTGCTATATATATTATTTTGAAATTATAGCAGCTAATATTGATGCTATTATATAGCATATTTAAATCATTATTATATTTATATATTTTATTTTATAATTTATATATATTTATTTATTTTTATATAGACTCGATTTTTTTTGTCAGACATTATATTATGAAACATAAACTTCAAAGATTCAACATTAAAACATTCTTGTCAAATATTACAAAAGTAAAGAAATCAACATTGATAGTTCAAAATGTGCTGCAACTAGCATAATAGCATAACAAGTTCAAAAGCAACAGATCTTTCTTACAATAAAACAAGCTTGTCATTTGGCCAAGCCACCGTGCTTCCAACTGCATCACCAATGAATTCAATTTCTGAGTTTGGCCTCCACACTCGTGCCCCATCGTACTCGGAAACCTCTACCCAAACCTTAGAAGCATTGGGACCTAAAGGGACAAAATGCACCTTCTCTGCTGGATCAGTTGAGAACACACGACCTAAAGCCACTCTGTGTCCAGAGTTATTACAGTCCAAGAGAGCGCACTTCTGTTTACCACCTTTGCTGCTACAACCACTGCTGTTACTACCACTCTACACCAAAGACAGTAACAAAGACAATCAACACAATCATCGTTGAATCCAGCTATCATCTAAACAGAAGTTCATACACCAACAAGAATCACACTGCTGTAGTTAAGTAATAAATAAGATGTTTCAGAAACATATCTGAATGGAATTCTTGTTTGATTCTTTTGGTGAATCTTCATCAGGTAGTAGTATCTTATCGATAGGCCATGCAATTTTCCCATGTAGGACATCACCCATCTTGGTCATTTCAGGAGTAGGTCTCCAAATAAAAGCATCAGATTTCACAACCAAATCCACTCTAAGAATTGCAGCATTCGGTCCTAGCGGTACTTGGTTCACTAGTTCAACAGGATCAGTCGACAACAATACACCCTCAGCAATTAATTCTTCTTCTGATTTCCAGTAGTCAAAGATTTGAACTTTTCCAAAAGACGCATCAGTGGGCTAAATCATTAAAAAAAGATAAATTTCAGTAGTCATATATTCAATGTATATTAGGGAAGATTTTAACAATATATAGTTACCTCTGATCCGTTGATGTTACCATTGCTTGATAAGTCAATATCATCGTCCAAGATTAGCTTATCATCTGGCCATGCAATTTTCACTCCAACCGCCTGAGCAAGCCTAGCACAAGTTGATGTAGGTCTCCATATAGATGTTGTTTCTACTGAGACAGACTTCACTACTACAGCAGTCGCATTTGGACCCAATGGAATTCGACCAATCTTATAATAGGGTTCACTAGAGTGGTATTCTCCTTCAGCAACAACGACATCATTGACACAGTATGTTGAAGTAATTGCATATCCGAGTCACTGCAAGACGAGGACCTCGTGGAAGTAGACCTCTCAACGCAACCGGTAACAGATTCTGCATTAGAACATGATGGTCATGTGACTTCATGCCGCCAATAGAGGGAGGATCCAATTGGAGATATTGGCACAGTAACCATCAGGGCCTCTGAAGTTGGATAACCTTCTGCAGAATTTCTTTTTTTTCTTCCTTAGAAAGCCAATACGCAGCTGGAGGCAAGTAAGTCTTCTTTCCCCTAACTTCAGTATGCAAGTTGCTTCTAATACCCATGTCTTCTAAATCTTTTCTTGCTTTGAGGCCATCCTTTGAGTTCCCACTATGCATCAGAATAGATAGCAATGCATCAGAGACATTCTTCTCCACGTGCATAACATCTATGTTATGCCTAACATGCATATCCTGCCATATATTTTACAAGTCTGTATGAGAACAATTATTCTAAATAAACACGAGAAGTAAAATGTTGAAAGAAAAACATACCTTCCAATAAGGTAAGTCAAAGAAAATTGATTTTTTCTTCCACCGCCAGAGATCATCATCTTCTTCGTACTCGTCAGCTGAAACAACATCATCCTCATCTCCTGTTGTCCTTTTTCGCTTACTCTTCTTACTTAACTTTTTCTCAAAGTCGTTTTTAAAATCCCTAAGACTATCACAGATTTCAGCACCACTCTGAATCCTATTTGCAGTACCAAGCTCCACCGTGTTGTCAAACCATCTTTTCCTTCTTCTATAAGGATGATTAGGCATGATACGCTTCCTGTTCCCCATGTAAACGTGTTTGCGACTAAACTTTAGCCACCTATGCGGTGTATCCTTGCCACACACATTACAAGCTTGCTTCCCCTTCACTTTACAGCCAGCTAATGTACCTAAACCAGGATAGTCGGTGATACTCCACATCAACATAGCTCTAAGATTGAAACTCTCCTTCTTAAACGAATCATACACTGCCATACCTTCTGTCCATAAACTCTTCAAGTCCTCTATCAGTGGCTGGAGATAGACGTCAATGTTGTTGCTTGGTGCGGTTGGGCCAGGTATCAACAATGTCAACATAATGTTCTCGGATTTCATGCACTGAGTCGGACCCATGTTGTAGTTGACTAAGAGAACAGGCCATGTGCTATACTTGGTGTTCTGGATGGAGAACGGATTCATGCCATCAGTAGAGTACCTAGTCTTAGGTTTCTTGCTTCAACAGCAAACTCCGGCCATTTGCTGTTAATCTGACCCCAAGTCACTGAATCCATTGGATGTCGCATAGTTCCATCGGTAGAAGCATTTCTGGAATGCCAACACAAGTCCTCCGCCAAACGCTTTGAACTAAACATTCTTCTAAACCTGTCTTTTATCGGAAAATGCCTAAGCACCTTAGCACATTCTTCTGAATCCCTTTCTTCTCTTCGCCAGTATGCTTATCCTTCTCCCATCTTGATTCACTGCATCTTGGACAGCTGACCGAATCCTCATACTGCTTCCTGTACAAGATACAGTCGTTCTTGCAGGCGTGGAAGACATCATACCCAAACTCAAACTGTTTCAGAAATTTTTTAACCTCATCTGTAGACTTAGGTAGCACATTCTCCTTCGGAAGCATGTCATGAATTAACGCCAATAACTGATCAAAATAGCTCTCAGACATCCCACTTTTGACCTTAATCCTGTAGAGTCCCATGATCGCAGCAACCTTCGTGTATTTAGCACACTGAGAGTACAACGGAGTTTCTGCATCCTCCAATTTTTTTCTGAACTCAGCTTCTTCTGGTCTGTCAATACCCGCAAACGCCTCTGCACTCTCCTGCTGAGCTGACTGATGGTCTTCACTTGCAATGAAAGCTGTTCTAAACAAATCATACGCCTCATTCTCATACGAGTTGATATCACATGGCTTATCAAGCCTTATATCTCCGTGTTTAGACCAGAATTTACAAATTTTGTACTTCGGATCCATCCCTCTAATCACAAGATGCTCGAAAACTGTATCACTAGACTGATGGCAGACATTGCGGCAATCAACACAAGGGCAGAACATTTCAGCTGGAACACCTAAACGGCTCGATGAAGAAGACACAAAGTCACTGGCTCCTTTCTCATACTCAAGGCTATTCCTGTCGAGTTTCCACAAGTGAGAGATAAACAGTTTAGCATAATGAGATATACAAAACGAGAAATTAAAAGAGTGTGAAGTGAAGTTAATACCTTGGTAACTAAACCCAAGATTTATCCATGTTTCAGCTCCAAACCAAGTTTACATACAAGAGATTAACTTTATCAACCCACAAAGAACAAAACAGAACGAGAGTTCTTAAATGGAATTGTTTTGTTACTAATTTTACCTGATAGATTTCTTGAACTTTGATTTGACCTAGCTACAAAAGAAGACAACGTTGTTAACAAACCCAACAAATTATAATCTTCATCGAGAAACCTAAAGAGCACAAAAACGATACCTTAATCGAAATCTCTGGAACGAAATCTCCCTGCAACAGAGAGCACAAAAACGAATCAATTAAACATGCAATTAAATCACTACTACGAAAGAGATAAACAGTTAACAATCGGAATTGGAGACAATGTGAGAAAACCCGAGTTCACCTTCGACTGATTGGAGATGGATTTCGATCAGAGGGGACGTGATTTTGCCGATTCTGGATGAGATAAGTAAAGAGCTTGATAATTGAGAGTGAGATTTGATGTGAGCTAGATTCAGAGAAATGAGAGGTTTTGGTTTCAGATTATCGATCGAATAGAGGAAATGGGGGAGACACAAACGAGAGATGGGAGAACCCTAATTTTTGGGGGTTTCTATTTTTTATTTGGAGCTTAATTGATTTTAGGAGCCAAAAAATTTCTAAGTGTCGCGGGCATTACCGCGCTAACTAAAAATAACAGTTTTTATGTTTCTTTGCTATAATACATAAGCGTCTCCTTCAAAACCGTATGCTTATTTTAATTTTTTTAAGTCGACATTCGAACATAGCGTCTCGTAAAAGGCAAACGCTATGTTTAAAACACGGGTATCAAAAACATAGTAATCGTAAAAAACGCTATTATGGTATGCTATTAAAACCCATTATTCTTGTAGTGTATGTTTCATAATGAATGATGTTTTGAGTTAAAGCTAAAAAAAATTCACTTTTCTTTAAAATTAATTTTAAACATATAAACTAAAAGTAACTCAATCAATTATAAAAGAAACTGTAAATTTTTTGATTAAATATTTTCAATAAAGTTAAAATTAGCATAGAAATGCTAAATCATCTTACATTTTCAAACAACAAAAACTTTATAATCATCATATATTATGAAATGGAAAGAGTGAAAAAAGAACAAAGGTTCTGAAATAAATTAATGCATGTAGGATGACCAAGTAGTAAACTCACTGGGTAATAAATAAAATGTCATTGTTTAAGAAATAAAAATAAATTATTTAATTTATAATGGGATTATTAGTTTTAAATAATTAAAAATATATGAAAAAATCAAAAAAATTTAGAAAGTTACATGTATTGTCAGTGGTCATTACTCTATTTTTATTAATCCAATTGTTGAATTTTTCTTATTCAACACTTCAATTGTATGTAGTCTATAATGCGTTACTCATTCATGTCTAAGTAGTAAATTAGTTATACATCCATCCACACATATGTTCCACGTTGAAATGGCCTTCCATCGGTATTATTTGTCCGCTCTTGAATGCGACGACACAATAGTTAATATAAAGTTAAAAACCATCACATCAAATCCGAAGACACAATTGGATAAGCTGCTTGAACTTTTTTCTTTGACATGTCCTCTTGGCTAAGTTGGCCGGTGTCGAGAAGAACACACTTTTAATTTTTAACGCTAGTAAAGAAAGAAATTAAAGAAATTTTACATCTGCATAAGTTTTACCACACGCATTATGAGTTCCCTAGAAGAACCATGAGATAAATATGAAACCAACGTTTGAGTTAGTTACAACTGTTTCTTTTAAAAACGTTTCCGCGCACCCTATGCTTCTTCAAGCTTTAGAACACTGTGTCTTTCGCTCTTGTAATTGAAATATCCGCCATAAGAATGAATTTTCTCGCGCTGGGTTTGTCTCTGTGTCTTGTTCTTTCGAGTTTCCATGGCGTTTCTTGTCAGGTAAGAACCAAAAGAAAAGTGTTTTTTTTTTCTCTCTCTCTTTCAACCTTAACTAAAATGACAGAACTAACTGATGCATTTGGTAATATACTTAGGATGATGGTGCTGCTAGTAGGTTGAGTCATCTGGATCTAATCGAACGTGAGTACCAAGGTAAGCCAGTACTCAGAATCATCAAAGTGTCCATCTTTTCTGGTTTCTTGAATTATTTGTTTTCTTCAATCGCAGATAGTGTCAATGCTCTTCAAGGCAAGGAAGATCAGTGTAAGATCTCTCTCAGCGTCTTCTTTTCTTGAATCTGTTTTGTTCTTAGTGACAGCTTCTACTTTTGTGTGTGTGTGTGTGTGTCTTCAGCTGCAAGTATTCAGAGTGAGAACCAGAAGAACACTACAGCGACTGATAGGAACACTATTTCTCTGTCTCTATCAGATGAATCTGAGGTTAGGAGTTTGGATCTTGATGAATCTGCCTTAAAAGATTTCTGTAAAGTTAGGTCACTGTAGACTTAAGGTGCTTTTTGTCTTCTTTTGTGCTTAGGCTGGAGCTGTGAGTGATGAAAGTGTTAAGAGTTCGAGTCTGTTGGATGACATAGAACTTGAAATTGAAGGTAATTTAGGGTTTTGATGATCTCTCTTAGTGATTCTGTTTTAAGGTTAAAGGTTGAATCAAGAAAGAACCATAAAGTGATCTTGATTAATTGCAGCTCATCTCAATGGTCTTAACCAAGCTGGATCCGCTGATGTTAATGCTGAATCCAAATATGATCAAGTATTATGTATGAAAATAATTTCTCTTCTAGACTAGTTTTTATGAATCCTTTTGTTTGTTCAAGAGTAATTTTTCTTTTGCTGACTTAGTTGTTATGTGTCTCTTGTTTCAGATGCTAAGAGACAGAAGATGTTGGAAGACATCGAACGCGATTTTGAAGGTATCTCAGAGATGCTATCCATAGCTTATTGTTAGTTCCTATAAGCCTCACTTATAACTTTGTATTCTGATGCTTCTCTTACTTGCAGCTGCTTCATCAGCAAGTTTGGAACAAATAAAGACTGATGAATTAAGTGAAGGAATTGATGAGCAACAATGTATCGAACTCTTCCTCACTGACTTTTTGTTTGTGTGATCCAA
Organism: Brassica napus; assembly: GCF_020379485.1. Lineage (NCBI taxonomy): Eukaryota > Viridiplantae > Streptophyta > Magnoliopsida > Brassicales > Brassicaceae > Brassica > Brassica napus. Next base: position 9,141,141 of record NC_063449.1, read on the forward strand.
TTGTATCCTTCACTAAGGCAACATTGGTGTCTTTATTACAGCTGCAAAGACACAAAGTTTGCTGGACGAGATCGAACGCGAATTTGAAAGTATATTCTCTTTGAGACCTGTCTTCAAATAACTCTTCTGTTTTTGGTGGATTAAGTCTTGAATCTAATAGATTCTGCTTTGTATTCTGTTTCATTTTCTAACTTGTAGCTGCTACAAAAGATCTTGAACAACTAAAGGTTAATGACTTCACTGGGGACAAGCTTGACGAAGAACAATGTAATTAACCTCTTCATTATCTGATTGCTCTGATCCTTTGTCTCTGTTTAAGCATTTTGTAAATGTTTTTGTGTGTGTTGTGACAGCTGCAAAGAGAAAAAGCATGCTTGAAGCTATTGAACGCGAGTTTGAAGGTTTCTTGAGACACCATTAATTAATATTTGTTCATAATATATGAGAAGAATGTGAGTATCATCTAAGATTTTTTTTTGTGTGTTTTGTGTGTTTTATTCTTTTCCTTGCAGCTGCTGTTGAAGGCCTTGAAGAACTAAAGGTTTCTGATTCTACCGGAAGCAAGGATGATGAAGAACAATGTAAAGTCTCTTGATCCCTTTTAGTTTTCTCTGATCCATTGTCTCTGAAGACGATTCTATGTCTTTCTGCAGCTGCAAAGAGACTAAGCGTGCTGGAAGAGATTGAACGGGAATTCGAAGGTAAAAACATACCTCTCTAAATGTCTTGAAATTTTTTTAATTTTCAGCAAGAAAGTTGTGTGTTTCAAAAAAAAAAGTTGAGAATATGTTTGTATATCATTACTAAGTTCATATCACAGCATTGAGTATTATCTGAGAGTCTTGTCTATTCCCTTATACTTACAGCTGCTACAGAGAGCCTTAAGCAACTTCAAGTTGATGGTTCGAGTGAAGACACAGAACAAAGTAAAGTACTCTTCTCTTAAGTTCTGCTTTTATTTCCCCTCTTCATGTAATTTGAGAAGAGTTTTCATGTATTGTTACAGCTGGAAAGAGGCAAAGTATGCTTGACGAGATTGAACGTGAATTTGAAGGTATCATTATATCAATTGAAATAAAACTAAACATGAAGAATGTTATGCTAAGAATGTGTCTACTTGCAGCTGCTACACGTGATCTTAAGCAGCTAAATGATTTCACTGAAGGAGCTGATGATGAACAATGTAAGTATCTTTTCGTGTTTCTCTCCTAAGATATTCTGAGACTTATGTTTCTTTTATTTTATTTCTATCTCAGCTGCAAAGAGAAACAGTGTAGTAGAAGAGATGGAACGTGAGTTTGAAGGTACATTGACATAACATTTTTTTATCTCTCCTCTTAAGTCTCTATGTTTCATCCTAAGATTCTGTTTCTCTCTAAAACTTGTAGCTGCTACAAAAAAACTTAATTATTTAGCTGAAGGCAGTGACAATGAAGAACAATGTAAGTGATTTCATCCTTTATTCTACTGATTTCACTGAAGGCAGTGATAGTGAGTTACTTACCTATTGTTACAGCTGCAAAGAGGAAGACTATGCTTGAAGAGATGGAACGTGAATTTGAAGGTATCTGCCTAGATTAGTTCATATGCTTCAGATGAAATCTTGAACATGTTCAATATTCTACTTGCAGCTGCCATTGGAGGTCTTAAACAGATCAAAGATGACGAATCTAAGTACACTGAAGAACAAGGTAAACTCTCTAATCCCTTTTCTTCTCTTTGCATACTTCTCATGAAAGTTTTGAAACTCTGTATGAATTCTTGTTTCAGCATCTAAGAGAAAGATAATGTTGGAAGAGATCGAACGCGAATTCGAAGGTACTTCAAGATTATATTAGTACTCTCTCCTAAGCAAAGACAGTGTGTCTGATTTTACATTCTTGTTCTGCAGAAGCTCGAAGTGGCTTTAGCACAAATGCTAATAAAGAAGGATGTAAGACACAATCAAAACTCTTTTAACTCTTCTGTTTCAATGATTGTCTCAGCCAAGTTTCTAAGACAGTTCATGTTCTCACAGCTGCAAAGAAACATAGTATTACATTAGAGTCTCTTGGACTAGGACAGTCAGGTGTCTGTGGCTGTTTTAATCAAGACAAAGCTGGTTTAAAGCAAGACGAAGATGCTTCAATCGCTATATCAACAAAATATAGCATAGAAGAGATCCTCACTGAAGAATCTTCACTCCAGGTTTGGTTTTCTAAACTTTTCTTGATCTGCAAGAAAAGTATAATCAATTGTTTTCTGACCTTTTCTTGCATAACAAGAAAACTATAACAGAAACATTTAATCTCAAAATTCTCTGATTCCTGTAACGTTTCCATAATTTTTTCAGGGCACAGATACTTCTTCTAGTCTCACTAAGTCTTTGACTCAACTAGTTGAGAATCACAGGAAAGAAAAGGAATCTCATAATGTGCACACTTCATCCACAAGTGAATCAGCAGCCACATCAGAGACTGTAGAGAGCCTTAGAGCTAAACTGAGAGAGCTTCGTGGCTTAACCGCTCGTCAGCTCGTGACACGCCAAGATTTTGAGAGCATTATCCTTATGGCTGCAACTTTCGAAGAGCTAAGCTCAGCTCCCATCAGTTACATTTCTAGGTTAGCTAAATACGGAAACGTCATAAAAGAAGGACTTGAAGCTTCTGAGAGAGTCCACATGGCAAAGGCAAGAGCCACAATGCTCAAAGAGACTTCCAGGGAGAAGCAGATCTTCGTGGACGCTAACTTCGAAGAGGCTAAGAAGCTTGCTCAAAGAGGAGACGCCTTGTACGTTAGAATCTTTGCGATCAAGAAACTGTTGAAGAAGCTTGAAACTGAGAGAGAATCTGTTGATGTGATGTTTAAGGAGATTGTGAAAGGTCTTTCTCATCTTCTTGTTGATGCTTCTGAGGCCTATGAAGAGTATCATGGAGCTGTAAGGAAGGCTAAAGACGAGCAAGCAGCTGAGGAGTTTGCGAGAGAGGCAACGCAGAGTGCAGAGATGATATGGGTTAAGTTTCTTAGTTCTCTTTAGAGAACAGTTGAGATTCTTTGTTTGTCTTTAGAGCAAGTCTAGAGCTCTTGTTGGTTATTGTTTTCTACTTTGTGTTTATGTTCTGTTTCAGACTTTGTGTGTCGGTTATATCAGGAGAGAGAGAGATTTGGGAGATAGAGAGGGGAAAACAAATAATGTTTATTTTAGATTTCTAATAAAATAAGCTTCCAATAATTCATAAAAAACTTTTGCATACCTTGTGATATGTCTTGACATATAAACCGAGAACCAAAACCGAATCCAAAAAGGAATCTGAAACCGAACCGAAACTCACAAATAACTGACCAGTTCCTATATTTCTGAAACCAAAAACTAAAAACAAAACTGAAACCTAACCGATAACTAAATAGGCACCCTAATATCTAAAACACATATTATATACCTAAAAATATTAATTAAATTTAGTTTTAAAAATTACCATAGATTTTTAGAATGCTACTTATAAACCAAAATATTCGAAAAAACAAAACACCCAAATATTTTTATCCGTAATGTTTAAAATTATTCGAATTAGCCAAAAAACGGATAAACCAAATAGTTTAAATTCAAAATATTTAAATCTATCTGAATTACTCGATACTTAATCCAAAAGAATTGATTTTTTTCCCTAACTGTCCAAAATTAACAAAAAAAAATAGAAAAGGATTTTTATCGGATATTAACATGTTCCTACACAAGTATTACCCGAACTGAACCAAAAACGAGTGATTCCTATATTTTTAGAACTGAAAAGCTGAAAAAACGAGCTGGAACCGAACCGAAATCCGAACACCCATGCATACCTTATAATGTACCTTGTAATATGTTGGAACTTGTATGTATCATGTTGGGGATGTTCTTAATGTCACAGTAAACAAATCTTTATGATGTTTTCTCATAAAGACCAAGTATGTACTCCATTACACTCCTTTACAAACTCTCAACTATCAAATCATGAACGATTAAAATCAAATGTTGAAACTGAAGAAAACCAAAACCAAATTCTTAGAATTTTTTTTTGTGTGAATCAAATAACATATAATTAATCTATCCTTGTTCTTTTTTTTTCTGATGATCTTTCTCTTATGAAAGAATCTCTGAGCTTTCATCTATATCCTCAACCTCCATTGTTTTTGTTGAAGAGTGGAATACCTTCAAGATAAGCCATTTTCTCCTTAGATTCATTCATAAGCATCTCCACAACCTCAGACATCGTTGGTCTCTTCTCTGGCTCACTCTGAGCACACATTAGCCCTACCAAAACTACCTTTTTCAGCTCCTTATCAACATACTTCCCATTCAGCCTCTGATCCACAATTTCACCATACTTCTTCTCGTACACCAGAAGTAAAACCCATTCGGTAATACCCCGTTTGATCGTCTGGTTTAGCCTCTCTATAGGTCTCTTACCAGTAACCAGTTCCAGCAAAAGAACACCAAAACTATAAACATCTCCCATAGATGATCCTCCACCGGATTCAACACACTCCGGTGAGAGATAACCACTAGTGTTGTTAGCTTTAGAAGCTCCATCTTCCTCTGGCATCAGCTTACCATATCCAAAATCAGTAACACGAGCTTCGAACTCAGAATCTAGCAGCACATTGCTTGCTCTCACATCTCCGTGGACTATTCGAGGTGTTGCATGATGGTGTAAGTAGCTGTACAAATGAAAAAAACCAAATAATCAACATGGATCGAACCTGAAACGTGTTGGCGTCCCCTTACCACCCGACCACAAAGTCCCCGACAATAATCAGTAGATATTTCCAATACATATAATTTTGTTCATGGAGACTTACGCTATAGCCTGAGCAGAGGTTACTGCAATTTTCATCCGCCTGGTCCAATCAAGAAGCGGCTCAGATGAATGAAGATGCGAGACCAAGCTCGAATTTGGTATGTACTCATATACAATGAGCCGTTCTTGTCCTTCTGCACAGTAGCCTCGTGCAGTCAGTAGATTCTTGTGGCGAGTACCGCCTAGAATGTTGACTTCTACAGCAAAACTTATCTCTTCTCTGCTAGCCTTCAACCTCTTGACAGCAATCTACAGAACAACAACAGCAACAAGAACTCATTATTAAACATTAATATCAAAGAGACCAATTAATACAATCCTTCCACGACAAGAACAGGCTCATTACTTGAGATCCATCAGGTAGCTGACCCCAATAGACACTACCAAACCGACCTTCACCGAGTTTGTTGTCATAATTAAAACTGTTTGTGGCTGCGTGAAGTTCTTTTAATGTAAACTCCCTCCATAATGGCTGCTCAGTCTTCACATTCTTTTTCCTTTTGACATCAAACAAAAAACAAAACGTTAGTTTCTTTGTGTGTTCCCTTCTAAAACTAAAGCTAATCCACAACAGCAGAACAGTAAAGAAGAGACTTTTGAACATGAATAGACTCCTAATCTCGAAAAGGAAGAAACTTTCGGAAAAACCCATCAAGATAAACTCAATACTTACCGATCAAACCCTTTTCCACAACAGAGGCAACTAAATAATCGCATCTTTGAACAAGCAAAAACAATCTTCTTTCGTGCCCCAGAGAAGCAAAGGTACCCCCTTTATTTCCTGGAGAATGTAACAGTTAAGCAAAGGAAACTCCTTTGGTACTCAAACTCCGTTTTTTTAATGACCTTTACTTCTTGAAGAAGAGAAACATATATTTTTAGTATCAAATCTTCTTGCCTTTGAATTTGGTTCTGTCTAGCTGTTTTAATTTGAAAAAAGGAATATATATATATATATATACTGGCGTCAATGATTGTGCATATCTGCATATAATTATGGTTGGTTATTGATATATTATTTTTTAAATAAGGTAGGTATTATTTATTTTAAAGTTTTGCCTTTTATGACCTGTTGATGATGAATCATGACAACTAATCACATTTCCTTAAGGCTCCTTGGTGAATCTGCAATTAAAAATTGTCAATAAATCTTGCACTGTTTTAAACAACTGTAATTAATTACATGTTTTTACTGTATCTGAAGATCTTAAGATTTATTGTATGTGAAGATCTTTAGATGCAGGAAAGTTTGTTTGTTCGGATTAGATTAAAACTATAATTAATTTGTGAAAGATATGATATACTTTAGTAAGCGCTTACTAATCTTCCATTGCTTTGAATATCACATCCAACTTACAAAGAGAATAAGTAAAGTGGCGAAAATTACCTGCAGTAATTATAATGACAATCTCAAAGTCCGACCCTGGACCATCTGCATCTTTGCCTTTCACACACACACACGACACACCTTTTGGCCGTTCGGGTAAGATTCACCAACGTATCTCTAGATTTCAGCATCAAGAGCACATCTGTAATGGACAAAACAACCTTGTCACTATATATTATATTTAGTGGAGAGTCGAGACGTTTCAAAGTGCTTATAAAACTTATGCTAAGGCTACTGAAACAAATGTGTCTATCTCAGGAATAAGCTGTTACATCTTACTAGATATAAAGTGCCTCTAATATTTTTATCTGCAGCCATGAGAACATTAAGAAGTGATAACAACTAAATCCTCCAGCTAGGTGTAAAATCATACCTGAATTCCTCAATATACGAAGATGGAAGTTCTTCATCATTTGTATAGAAATCAAAAGATCGAGATCACAAGAACACTTTCTTATTGCTTTAGAAAAATATCTAAAAAACTAAAGCTAAATCACTCACACAATTTGTAAGTGCTTCAACAACATATGCACCAATAAATATAAGACTAGATAACTCCTAATCCTATTAGCAATATCACTTTTAATATTTCCTAACACTACAAGAAAACACATGCTTAACTACGAAAATTAACGAGGAAAAACAATCCTCGTAAATTTGCGTCGAGTTTACGACGAATTTACGTGAAAAACTAAAGTCATCGTTATTTCCTCGTAACGTAACGACAAAACTGTTTCGTCGTAAAGTGGATGTAATTTTACGAGTATTTTACGAGGAAAAACTATTTCCTCGTAAATACGACGTAAACTTTGCGTGGTATTTACGAGGTAATAGTTTACGTGTATTTAGCGAGGAAATTTTTGAATCCACCAACTTTATAGGTGTTACACGTTTTTTTGCCCACCTAATTAATTTTCGTCGTAAATTCATAGCAAAATTACAACTACCAGATTCGAATTTTTCTATAAATATGGATGTTTGAACATCATTTTAAACACACCAACAACAAAAAACGTGAAAGAAAAAAAATGGCTGGCTCCGGGACTATTTACGAGTTGCGGAAGTGGATGTATATGCATAGAGATGCTAACGGGAGAGTGACGAAAGAATACCTTGCGGGTCTGGAGACATTTATGCATCAAGCAGATTCAACACCGCTCGCCCAAGAAAGTGGTAAGATGTTCTGTCCTTGTCGGAAATGCAACAATTCGAAACTGGCAAATCGTGAAAATGTTTGGAAGCATTTAATAAATAGAGGTTTCACGGCAAATTACTATATCTGGTTTCAACATGGAGAAGGTTTTAATTATGATCAGAATGAAGCAGTAGTAGTAATAGCAATTTTCAGGAAAAAGAACCGGTTGATCATCATTTGCATAATGAACATAGTTACCATCAGGAGGAGATGGTAGATTATGATAGGGTTCATGATATGGTAGCTGATGCATTCGTAGCTCATGATGAAGATGAAGAACCTAATATAGATGCAAAAAAGTTTTACGAAATGTTAAACGCGGCGAATCAACCACTTTACAGTGGTTGTAGAGAAGGTCTCTCTAAATTGTCGTTAGCTGCTAGAATGATGAATATTAAAACTGATCACAATCTACCTGAAAGTTGCATGAACGAATGGGCGGACTTGTTTAAAGAGTACTTGCCGGAAGACAATGTGTCTGCTGATTCTTATTATGAGATTCAGAAACTGGTTTATAGTCTTGGGTTGCCTTCGGAGATGATAGATGTTTGCATCGACAACTGCATGATCTATTGGGGAGATGATGAGAAGCTAGAAGAATGTCGATTCTGCAAGAAGCCACGATTCAAGCCGCAAGGACGGGGACGTAATAGGGTACCGTACCAAAGGATGTGGTACCTACCAATTACAGATAGATTGAAAAGATTGTATCAATCAGAGCAGACTGCTGGAAAGATGAGATGGCATGCCGAGCATACTCAGACGGATGGTGAGATGACTCATCCATCAGATGCAAGAGCCTGGAAACATTTCAACAAAGTACATCCAGATTTCGCTAGCAATATCCGGAATGTGTATCTCGGATTATGCACAGATGGATTTAGTCCGTTCGGAATGTCAGGGAGACAATATTCATTGTGGCCAGTCTTTCTTACTCCATACAACCTGCCACCGGAGATGTGCATGCAACGGGAGTTACTATTCTTGACCATATTAATACCTGGTCCGAACCATCCAAAAAGGTCCCTGGATGTTTTCCTACAACCACTGATAAAAGAGTTGAAGGATTTGTGGTCAACAGGGGTGAGGACGTATGACTGTTCAACGAAGACGAATTTTACGATGCGAGCGATGCTTTTGTGGACCATAAGTGATTTTCCTGCCTATGGGATGTTGTCTGGATGGACTACACATGGGAGATTAGCTTGTCCATATTGTAATGGAACGACAGATGCGTTTCAACTGAAGAATGGTAGGAAGACAAGTTGGTTTGATTGTCACCGTCGATTTCTTCCCATTGGCCATCCTTACCGAAGAAACAAGAATTTGTTTAGGCACAAAAGGGTTGTGAGAGACACTCCTCCTCCATATCTAACTGGAGAACAAATTGAAGCGCAAATCGACTACTACGGAGCTAACGAAACAGTTCGTTGGGGTGGTAATTGGCATGTCCCTCGTAATATGCCAGATTCTTACGGTGTTCATCACAACTGGCACAAGAAGAGTATATTTTGGGAGTTGCCATATTGGAAGGATCTTCTTCTGCGCCACAACCTCGATGTGATGCATATAGAGAAGAATTTCTTTGAGAACATCATGAATACAATATTGAATGTCCCAGGGAAGACAAAAGACAACATAAAATCGAGGTTGGACTTGCCGGATATTTGCTCAAGAAGCGAGTTACATATTAAAAGCAATGGACAAGTTCCCGTTCCGATATTCAGATTATCTTCAGAAAAAAAGTCGGTGTTGTTCAACTGGGTGGCATCAGAAGTGAAGTTCCCCGATGGGTATGTTTCGAATCTCTCTAGATGTGTTGAAAAGGGTCAAAAGTTCTCCGGGATGAAGAGTCATGATTGTCATGTATTTATGCAACGACTACTGCCCTTTGCATTTGCGGAGCTACTTCCAACAAACGTACATGAAGCACTTGCAGGTACGTAGTGTATTATATCACAATAATTTACAAAATAATATATGACTAACAATGTGTTTAATTTTTTTTGAATATAAAAGGCATTGGAGCATTTTTCAGGGATCTGAGCACACGCACTCTTAAAGAAGAAGTTGTGGAACAGCTTCAGGAGAACATTCCCATCTTATTGTGCAACTTGGAGAAGATATTTCCTCCCGGATTTTTTGACGTCATGGAGCATCTAGCTGTCCACCTCCCATATGAGGCATTGCTTCGTGGACCTGTACATTACGGATGGATGTATCAGTATGAGCGAGCCATGAAATATTTGAAGGGAAAAGCAAAGAACCTCGCCAAAGTTGAAGGTTCTATAATTGCTGGAAGTTTGACGGAAGAAGTTTCTCACTTCACATCGTACTACTTTGCGTCAAAAGTACGTACACGGAGAAGAGCTCCAAGAAGATATGATGATGGTGGTGTTGCGCCAACATATGCAGTTGCTGGTGTTCCAGACATCTTTAGCCAGATTGGGCGACTCGGTGGGAAGTCTAAAGAGGTTTGGTGGTCGAGTGAACAAGACGCTCATAGTGCACACACCTATATTCTACTCAATTGCGAAGATCCATTGATTCGTTATTTTGAAAGGTAACATATATTGACACTTCGAAACACATATAAGTATAATTAATTGTATAATTGCGAGAGATTCATTCCTATAAAATGTGATTTTACAGCCTATTTGTTTCTCAAGTCGAAGAAACATTTCCTGGTATATCCACAAGTGACGTAGACAAAAGGAAAGATCAACACTTCATTAAGTGGTTGCGGAATCAGGTATTAACTAAAAAAATTTCATACATTATCTGTATTTCATTAACATTCTCTTTATTTTTGCAGGTTGATTATGACGACGACGATGCAGATTATCCTAAGTGGTTACACGAAGTAATTCAATCTCCACTTGTAAAGGTCACCACATCACAGATGTATTTCACACGAGGCTATACTTTTCATACATATGACTATGGTAGACAACGGGCGACCAGTAACTATGGAATATGTGTGAAAGGGGAAACAGATTTCTACGGGATCTTGACGGAGATTATTGAAGTCGAATTTCCAGGGATACTGAAGCTGAAATGCGTCCTCTTCAAATGTGAATGGTTCGACCCCGTCGTCAACAGAGGTGTTCGGTCTAACAAATTCGGTGTAGTTGATGTCAACGGTGGACGAAGGTACAACAAATTCGAGCCTTTCATCTTAGCTTCACAAGCAGACCAAGTTAGCTTCCTTCCATACCCTCGGATGAGAGATTCAGGTATAAATTGGTTAGCAGTAATCAAAGTTACACCTCGAGGACGAATCATCAGTGGAGAAGAACCACCATTGCAAGAAGAACAGATAAATGAAGTTGAGGAACCTGAACAAGAAATTGATGATATCCTTCTCATTGATCCGCATAATCACGAGTACGAAGATCTTACCGATGATGCCACAGACGAAGCTGTTGAAGACGAGTTTAATGAAAATGATGATGTTTCTAGTGATGACGAGAATGTCGATGTATCCGATTGATGTATTTGTTTTATGAATAAGATGAGGGAGTTTGTTTTATGAATAAGATAATGTGGGGTTTGTTTTATGAATAAGGTAATGTGGGAGTTTGTTTTATGAATAAGCAAATGTGGGAATTGTGGTTTGGAATGGAAATAAAGATGGGGTTTGAAATATATGAAGTAGAAAATAAGGAATATGGGGTTTGGGGTTTCGGGTTTCGGGTTTTGGATTCTAGGGATTTAAACATAACACTCGTTAATTCCACGTAAGCTTAAATCGTCCTAAAGTCCTCGTATTCCAACGAGTAAATAACGACGAAGGACTCGTTAATTCCACGTAGGACTAAATCGTCGTAAATACCACGTAGGATGAATTCGTCGTAAAAACCACGTAGGATGAAATCGTCGTAAATATAACGTAATACAACGAGGAAATAACGACGAAACGTAAAAATAAATATGGGGTTTGAAATATATGAAGTAGAAAATAAGGAATATGGGGTTTGGGGTTTGGGGTTTCGGGTTTCGGGTTTCGGGTTTGGGGTTTGGGGTTTCGGGTTTTGGGGTTCCGGGTTTTGGATTTCGGGTTTCGGGTTTCGGGTTTTTGGTTTCGGGTTTGGGGTTTCGGGTTTAGGTGTTCGGGGTTTGGGGTTTCGGGTTTTGGATTTCGGGTTTCGGGTTTCGGGTTTCGGGTTTCGGGTTTCGGGTTTCGGGTTCTAGGGATTTAACCATAACACTCGTTAAAAATAACGACGAAACTTAAAATTAAATATGGGGTTTGGAATATATGAAGTAGAAAATTAAAGATGGGGTTTGGGTTTCTGGTTTCGGGTTTGGGGGTTGGGGTTTGGGGTTTCGGGTATGGGGTTTCGGGTTTCGGGTTTGGGTTTCGGGTTTCGGGTTTCGGGTTTCGGATTCTAGGGATTTAAACATAACACTCGTTAATTCCACGTAAGCACAAATCGTCGTAAAGTCCTCGTAGGATGAAATCGTCGTAACTACCACGTAAAATGATTTAAACAAAACACTCGTTAATTCCACGTAAGCAGAAATCGTCGTAAAGACCACGTAAACGGATTTATACATAAACCCGTTAATTCCACGTAAGTACAAATCGTCGTAAATATCTCGTAGTGTACAAACTTGAAAAAAAAAGGAAAAGGAGAGAAATACCAGATTAACATGTGGCAAGACTTCCAGCAATTATAATACGTAAGTCTCGCCCACATGAATTCTAATATCTTCTCCTTTTCCTATTTTTTTCAAATATTTATAATTTGAATAGGATTTTTTTGAGGATTGTGATTTGAGATAAGGTGTGATTTGGGAGTTTGTGTGTGGTTTGAGAGTGAGAGTTGTGGGTATATTTATAGGAAAGCAAGCCTCGTTAATTCCTCGTAAGGTAAATCGTCGTTAATACCTCGTATAAAAAAACACGGGCCTTTGTGATTCCTCGCAATTTCCTCGTAAAAAAAAAGACGGGCCTTTGTAACTGCTCGCTATTTCGTCGTAAACTTACGAGGAATTTGCGACGATATGTAATCTTATATATACACCCGAGCGCTCACTCTTTCTTTCCTCTCTACTTCCTCTCTACTTCCTCTCCATTTCGTAGCAATGGTTAGCCTCTCTGATTCCTCTCTAATTTGGTTAGTTTATGATAGATTAGGTGGTTAGTATAGGGAATTTAGATAGGTTTGCGGATTTTATGTTGTTTAGTGTTGATTATGTGGATAATGTTGGGAAATATATTGTTGATGTTAATTTTAAAATTTTCATTTTTTTTCCAGGTTCGAAAAGGAAGACTTACTGCCCATTACAGAGAGATCTTCGGTGAGCCGGGTAGTCGTTTAGACCCGGCCTCTTCTTCCGCTCCCAGTTCTTCGGGCCAGGAGACTGTCCCCGAGACTCAGTACACTCAGAGAGTCTCTGGGTCTACTTCTTCTACTGCACCATCGGCTCCTCATGTGCCTCCTCCGATGCCTCCTCCTGTGCCTCCTCCGATGGCACCTCCGATGGCCGCCGATATTCATCCTGATTTGATGGTGCCTCCGAGTGCTCCTTACTCGCAGTACACTGTAGAGGACATTCTCAGTCTGCCAGGCAGAGAAGGTTTACCAGTCATCGACCCAGACCGACCGGACGGAACTTTGTGGTATGTTGCATTAATTTTTTTTTATTCGTTTAAATTTCTTTTATAACATTAAAAAATAATTTATATTTTAAATTTGTATTTTCCAGGTGGGGGGTTGACGGATGTCTTGCATCGGACGTAACCGACACGATCAAGGGTTACTTCTCCATGCCACATCCAAACTGGAGTAAGACGCCTCACTACGTCAGAAAGACGTGGTTCAAAATTTACGCTGTAAGTTTCTATTAATTAATTATATATACTTTAATTTTTTCATGATTTATATATATACTTTCTAAAAAACTAATTGTTAATTTATTTTTCCAACAGCAAAAATATATTTGGGCCTTGGGGATCACTGAGAGGGTGAGGAAGAAGTTTAACGCGAAGGCGAAAGTTCGCTTGTTGGACACGGTCTCCAACTGGAAGGGTGACTGGATCGTGAAGGGGTATGAGCGTGGCAAACCCGCTGAGCTCACCACGGATGTGTGGGATGGCCTCATCCGTTATTGGCGCCTTCCTGATTCCATTAGAATCGCCCAGGCTTGCTCTAACTCCCGTAACACGGTCGATGAGCACGGGAACGGGCCGATGCTTCACACTACGGGCCAAAAACCCCACGCCGGTGTCCGTTTGGAAATGGTAATTAAATATTTTATTAAATAATTTTTTTAATATATATATTAATTTATTCTAACTTTCTTAACTGTTTTTTAGGCCAAAGAGACGGGACATCTCCCTTCTCTTATGGAACTTTACGAGAGGACCCACAAGAACAAGGCGGGCGTATTTGTAGATGGCAAGTCCGAGAAAATCTACAACGACGTAGTTGCTCGGGTTGAAGACCGCCAGACTCAGCTGACCCAGCAGTCTACCGACGGATTACCCGTCACCTTATCCACACTTGACGTGGATAAGATTTACGAGGAGGTAAATTTTCAAAAAAATTAATTTTTTATTATTCATTTAATTTAACTTTAAATTTTTACTTACAATATTTATTTTTTGTTTTTAAGGTTGTCCCTAAAAAAAAGGGACGGACGTTGGGTATTGGTTCCGTCAACGATGTTCCGAGAGCGACATCGTCTTATGGTCAGCGACGGGATGATGAAGTCACTGAGCTGCGTAGAGAGTCCGCTCAGCTGCGTAACGAGTTGACCGCGACAAAATCTCGTATGGGTGGAGTCGAGGGTTTCTTGGACGTTATTGCGGCCACAAATCCGGAATGGGAGTCCATGTTGAGGAACATGCGACAACAACATCTCATTCAAGGCGAGTCATCCGACGTACATAACGAGGCGGATGTTACGAGGAGGAGTGATGAATTCTACCGGGAGATGAACGACCCTTAGTTTTTTTTTTGGTTGTTGTATTATATAAATTCAAAACTTATTTATATATAAAATATTTTCATTTTGATTTATTTTTATTTTAAATTTTAATTTATTATTAAATTAAATAATTTTAATTATTTTTTAATTATATTTTTAAATTCTGTAAAAATAATAAAAACGAAGTAAATTCGTAGCTAATGTACGACCTCTTTACGTGGAAACCTTACGAGGAAATGACGAGAAACAATTAACGACTATTTTACGAGGAAACATTTGCGAGGAAATAACGAGGAAAATTTTACGAGTATTTTACGAGGAAATCGTTTCGTGGTTGTTACGTGTATTTTGCGAGGAAACTCTTTCAAGGTATTTACGTGTAGGTTACGAGGAACTCATTTCGAGGTATTTACGAGGAATTGTAGCGACGTCTTTGCGTGGAATATTGACGTGGTCTTTACGACGAATCGCCCTACTTCGTCTTTACGACGAAATATATTCCTCGCTAAGTTACGACGAATTAGCGAGGAAATATGTGTTACGACGGACGAGTAACGAGCAAACGCGCTGCCTCGCTATTTCGTCGTAAAGCCTCTTTTACGACGAAATAACGAGGAAAACCGCCCTCGTTAAAGTGATGTTTTCTTGTAGTGTAATCCTTTTAGATAACCATAACTCGGTAGGATAACCATAACTCGGTAGGATTAGGATAGCTTGTCGTTCAAGCTATTGTTAAGCTTAATCCAACAATTTGCTTTTATACAAATATGGTAATAGAAAAGATATGCCAGATTAGAACTGGATTCAAAGATCACGAAATGCCGAAACGAAGCATAAATACAATCAGTAATAGAGCCTGTTTAACTTGATCAACTATGGCAACCTGTGCAGTTCTTGGATCAAGGCAGTAATTTCACCGTAAGATGAAACAATCACCTGAGACAACAACAAATGGTACATTTTCAAGAACATGCAGAACAAAGAAGTGTTGCAAGTTACTTATAAATATAAGGCGTAAATTCATGAAAACTCTCTAGCAAAGACAAAGAGAAAAGTTCTCAATTAAAACAACTAGATCTCCTCAGAACTCTTGAGAGGTCTGAAAGCATTCGTTTTTAAGATCACTGAAAAAAATCTTGGAAAATCCAAACTCTGCCCGAGTAATCTTAGTATTGAGTGATCCGATAAGTTTAAGTTTCAAACTTGCTCGATTCATTTATCAAAACTCCTATGAATAAATACGCATAGACCTAATCAAGTAGAGCCACACTTGCACTCAAATTAAGAAGATAACTCACATCCCCTGCCATTGGGTTGGCAAATAAACCGAATCCAAAAATCCGAATTAATCCCGATCCAATAAAAATGGATCCGAACTGAGTTGAACACGATATAAATATCGAATGGATCTTGTTCAGTGGTCTTTCGGGTTTATGTGTATTGCCCAAACCGAACCCAAACTCAAATGAATATCCATAAAAACCAAAATTCAAAATTTTAGAAAATAACTTATACCAAATTCGATCTCGATATATCCCTTATATGTATCTAAATACACCAAAATATTGTTGAATAACTAAAACAATTATCTATTACATGAATAATTAACTCAAATATTTAGTCTGATATATATTTTTGGTATTTGGTTTATATTAATATATTTATGTTTTGACAATGCATTTAAAGTTTAATTATGAATAAGTTTTCTTCTGAATTTTTTAAAAAATATTATTTAAAAAATACAGTGTTTCTTACATTTATAGAGTTGCCCATTGTTGATTTTAATTTGTTTACTTTTTTATTAGGTATAATTTTTTCGTACAATGTTTTGATTTGTCATGAATCAAGATATGTCTAATGTTGTCACATATGATTCAAAGATGAGTCTCGTATGGTCGATAGACGAGTCTCCTAAAATTATTTCGAAGGACAACAATATGGTTTTGATGAAGCCACAAAACACAAATTTATTGAAAAATTGGAAATAGCGAGAGTTCAATAAAAATTAACATTTTTGGAACCGATAAACTATACCGGATCTTGGACATATAATTAAACCTTAACCGAACCCGATTAACCCTAAAATAAATCTGATCCAAAATTTTATAATATCCGAATAGAGCTAAAAATTCATGAACCAAAATAAAACCGAACCGAAACCGGATTGGGACGCCGATTGCCTAGCCTAAACCAGCCCTAGTGGGGATCCAAGGTAAATCATGTGAGACACTGAATCTATTCCATGGCGGCGTCGTTGTTGAATTTTATATTATTATTTGTTTTGTTCTTTTTGTATTTAAAATGTTGTTTTGTTCCAAACTTAATTTTTGTATAGTGTGAATTTAATATTTCCATAGTTTTCTTCTTTTTTTTTTTGAAAAACAAACCTTTTAGTATAATATACTAGGGTCGGTCAATAGCGCGGGAAGTGATGTATTGTTGTTGTTTATAATATACATTTTTATTTAAAAAAAATTGTTTGTTAGTTTGGTTTGCATTTGGATTATTTGTAATCGCTTGGTCTTCTCTACACCAGTCTAAGTCTAGCGAGTATTAGTCGTACATTTTCAATTTAGTATTTTGTAGTATCTATATTATTAAAAGAGAAGTACCCATTTGAAAATATTCTTACTTCATTAATTAAACTCCTTTTTTTGCTTGTCTTTTTCAGTTGCATTTACGAAATATCATAAAACGAATAAAACTGCATAATTTATTACTTGTCTTTTCAGTTACATTAATAAAATATGCTTAAATGAATTTAAACTTCCTATTTTATTGTTTGTCTTTTTCAATTACCTTAATGAAATATCCTTAAATAAATTTGGACATAATGTCATTTAATCAACAAAAAAAACTCATGAGTTATCATTACGTGCATAATTTTAATAATAGAGATTTTTAAAAACGTGCATCATTAAAATGCTACCTAAAACATGCAGCACTAATATATAACATGCATCAATAAAACTAGAATTTGACTCACACAATTGTACGGATATTATTTTCAGTTGATTAAATTTAAAAATAATTATTTATTCAAAAAATATTTAAGAATGGCTATGTTTTTAAAAATTATATGGTATTATTTGTTCATAACTCATTTGTCATTAGATAAATTGTTAGAAAGAAAATTTTAGCATAATATAACTCAGTTGTCATTTGCTAAATTTATGGTTTTTATTTATATTTTTTATTATTTAATTATAATATTTTCATTTTATATTTAAAAGATAAATGAATTTTCTTTCAAACAATATTTTTGTAAATGTATTTTTTAAAAAATAATCAATTAAAATTGTTATTATCATTGAATATCATTATTTTTGACATAATTTGAGTTTTCGTTTACATCAAAACTTATCATATTTTAGAATAATTTTAATTTAAAATGTAATTTTCATATTTTTCAAACAAATTCTAAAAATAATTTTTAAATATTTTGTTATAATTGTTAAGAAAAAATTGAGTTCCATTTCAAATAAAAAAGTAAAGATATTAAAAATATTCTAATTAAAATATGTAAAATTTAATATAGTTTTAAGGAAATGGTCAAAATAAAAAAAATTACACATAAAATAATCATGATTCTTGTTAACTGGGCGGATCTTTATTTATATGATATCGCACACGAAAGAAAAATTTCTGTTTTTAAAATTATATAATTAACTATATACTCATTTTTTATATTTTTTATATGATATCACACATTAATAAAAAAAAATAGATAGTTTAAGATGCAAAAAAAAAATATTTACTTAATGAATATAATATGAACGAATATTACAAATACATTATTTAATAAAATAAATAATTAAAAACTGAAAATTCATATCCGCGGATCAGGGTCTACTATTAACTTAAACGAACTAACATGGAAACATGGTTCTGAAATAACATATATACCTATCAATCCAAATATTTCTTTTTCTTAAATGATGAAACCATTTCAAACCAGATAAATGTAGTCTCTATTGGAAAGTTGTCCCAGTTCATTTAATCGAAGTGACTATGTGTGTTACAAAGCTATGGAAATGCTATAACTGTAGATCACTGCCAAATAAAAAGACTGGATCTGCAATCCATATTAAGTCCATGGCCTCAATAGCAACTGAAAATATATAATGAACCATTGAGAGATATTATTTTAGTTAAAGATGAGTTCTTATGTTGACCTATCATTGCATAAGAATCATGAACTATTTGGCCGGTATCCCCAAATTCACAGTTGTCGTGAAGAAACTTAGGTTTAACAGAGATTCACATCAAGATTACATCCGTATGATTTAAGTTTGTTAACCACTGTTAATCTTGATATAATTTATAGGTTTTAATCGGTTTTTGTTTCTTCAATTGTCAGACTCTCAAAGTGGTGGGATCCAAGTGAAACACATAAACATCATATATCACAATTCTTTGTTAGTTTGAAGAAATCATCACGTGGATGCGATTGCTGATTTTGTAAAAGGTATTCTACCCGAGGATAATGTAGCTTTTGGTTCATACTACGAGGTTCAGAAACTCGTAGCTGGTCTTGGTTTATCGTATCAGGTAATAGATGTATGCAGCGACAACTGTATAATTTATTGGAGGGCGGATGAACAGCGGGTTACATGCAAATTTTGTGAGAAGACTCGTTATAAAGATACGAGTGGAAGAGTTCCAGTGCCATATAAAAAGATGTGGTATTTGCCTTTGACGGAAAGGTTGCAGAGGTTGTATTTGTCTGAACGCACAGCGCAACCAATGAGATGGCATGCGGAGCACTCAACAGATGGTGAGATCAGACATCCTTCAGATGCAAAAGCGTGAAAGCATTTCCAATCAAAGTAACCCGACTTTGCGTATGAGAGAAGAAATGTCTACCTTGGATTATGTACTGATGGTTTCAGCCCGTTTGGCAAGAGTGGAAGACAGTATTCTCTATGGCCAGTCATTTTTACACCATACAACCTACCCCCAAACTTGTGCTTGCGACGAGAGTTTTTGTTTCTCTCGATTCTCGTTCCCGGACCAGAGCATCCTAAGAGATCACTTGATGTATTTCTTCAGCCACTAATATATGAGTTGCAACAACTATGGGCTCAAGGTGCTGAAACATACGATGTTTCGTGTAAAGAAAACTTTCAAATGCGGGCAGTACTAATGTAGACAATAAGTGATTTTCCAGCATATGGTATGTTATCTGGATGGACAACGCATGGAAGGCTATCATGTCCATATTGTCAAGATAACACTGATGCTTTCCAACTAAAACACGGAAGGAAAACGTGTTGGTTTGACTGTCACAGGAGATTCCTACCACCTGATCATCCATATCGTAGGAGTAGGAATTTGTTTACGAAGAACAAGAGGGTGTTTGACAGTCCACCTCCGGAAATTTGTGGGAAAGATTTGAATACACAACTAAGAGATTTTAGTGCAGAAAGGACGCCAGACGTCGGTGGACATGAGCGTTTTCCGGTAGATGCTGTTGGAGACCTACATAACTGGCACAAAAAAAAGTATTTTCTGGGATCTGCCATACTGGGAGAATCATCTGCTAAGGCATAATTTAGATGTCATGCATATTGAGAAGAACTTTTTTGACAATCTTATGAACATGATCCTTAATGTTCAAGGTAAAACAAAGGATAATTTGAAGTCAAGACTGGATTTAGTCGATATATGTGCTCGTTCAGAACTTCATGTTGATGAGAATGGTAGGGCTCCTTTTCCCATATACCGACTTGATGTAGAGGGAAAAGATGCATTCTTTGATTGGATTTCAAACGATGTGGAATTTCCAGACGGTTACACATCTAATTTGCGTAACTGTATCGACAGAAATGAATGAAAGTTTACTGGCTTGAAAAGCCACGATTGCCATGTAATGATGCAGCGCCTCCTTCCGTTTGCCTTCAAGGAACTATTACCACGAAATGTTCATGAAGCAATTGCAGGGATAAGTGGTTTCTTCCGCGATTTATGCACGAGATCAGTGACTCTTGAAGGTATTGAAAATTTGAAGACTAACATAGCCGTGATTCAGTGCAACCTTGAGAAGATATTTCCTTCCTCATTTTTTGATGTTATGGAGCATCTTGTTATTCATCTGGCAAGGGAATTGGAACTTGGTGGTCCTGTGCAGTATAGATGGATGTATCTGTATGAGCGGTATATGTTCCATTTGAAGAAGATGGTGAAAAATTTAAGTAGGGTGGAAGGTTCTATAGTCGCACAGATGATCAATGAAGAAACTTCAAACTTTGCCGAGTACTACTTTCCAGCAGAAGTTCAGACCAAAAACAGAAGACCTGCTCGGCATGATGGTAGAGGCGAACGGGCAACATATCATGTTACGGTTCCAGACATTTTCACAGACGTTGGACGACTTAGCGGAAAACCAAAGGACCGTCGACTTACTGAGTAAGAGCGCAGTAATTTGCAAACATATTTGCTCACCAACTGCGAAGATGTTCTTCAATATGAGAGGTAAATAAATTAGCTTACAAATTTTTATTTTAACAATTTGAACTTTAAATCTTAATTAATTACATTATTGTCATCATATGTACAGGATTTTCATGGCAGAAAAGCGGTTCGAATATAGATACGCCACAGAGGACGAACTAGAAGAAATGAAGCGGAGAGAATTTGCTGGATGGATGTTTACTTATGTGAGTGCTTTAAACAAATTAAAATATTATTTATCACAATTTTATACTAATTCACATTTATTGATATAACATATATATGTGCTATTAATAGGTGTGTGCTGGTTTGGCCAGATGTGAAATATTTGACGATTGGATACGCGAGATGGTCGTTGGACCAAACTTTGTTGTGAAGTCATATCCGAGATTTTGTACTCGAGGATATGCATTCACAACTCAGAAGAGGGGACGTTCGAGTACGGCTTATGATGCTGGTGTTTGTTCTGCATCAGGAGATGATGTATACTACGGACACATACATGAGATTTTGGAAATCAAGTATTTGGGCATGGTTGGATTGCGCTGTACTATTTTCTATTGTGATTGGCACGACAACACTCTAGATCGAGGTGTGAGAACAGATGCATTTGGTGTTACATCAGTAAAGTCGAGGCGAAAGCTGCAATTTTATGATCCTTTCATTCTTGCTTCTCAGGCCGATCAGGTAATTAAATGTTAATTATTCAGAATGATTCATCATCATGTGTATTACTTTATAATTTTACTAATAATTTTTTAAATGTTACAGGTTTGTTATATCAAGTACCCCCGGGTAAGGAACAGAGATGATCCATGGGTTACTGTTACAAGACTCAACCCGAGAGACCGAGTTCAGGGAAGTTCTGAGCTGGAAGACCCACTACAACCAAGCACATCCGGCAACTTAAGTGCAGCAGAAGATTTAGCTGGAGTTGGCCTTGTAGTCGATTTAACCGACTTCGGAGAGGAAGCCGTCGTTCACGTAGAGGATGAACCAGTGATTGGAGAGTTTCACCAAGATCCAGATTCAGATTCATCTGGTGATGATGACTCGGAAACAGACTAGCATCAACTTTTTTTTTAATAGAAATACCGAGGAAATTCCGAGGGAAGATAGGTTTTCCTCGGAATTTCCTCAGAATAGACCTTGTCGATTTAGGGATTTGATTATAGAGTCTTTTTCCTCGAAATTTCCTCGGAATATTCCGACGAAATTCCGAGGAAGATAAGGGTTTCCTCGGAATTCCCTCAGAATATTCCGAGGAAATTCCGAGGAACTAGGGGTTTTTAACCGAAAACAACGTTTTGCGGATTGAATAACATGTATATAACCTTCATTAAGTGTCTTAACCAGATTATGAAGTCAAACTTTGGTGTTTTACCCAATAACAAACACTTTTACGATTGCATGAACGAAAACCACACAACATAAGAGAAACACTTACACACTTTAATAAACGGTAAAAGGAATACTTACAATTATTTTTGAAATTTTGTTATTTCATGGTTTATGATCATCTATACAAAGAATCCTCAATGGTATGCATTACAATTGTATAAGAAATGAAATACGGCAAAAAAAATCGATGTTTTGAAACCCCAAACCCTTTTCCTCAGAATTTCCTCGGAATATTCCGACGGAATTCCGAGGAAGATAAGGATTTCCTTGGAATTCCCTCGGAATATTCCGAGAAAATTCCGAGGAACTAGGGTTTTTCACCGGGTAAACCAAGCCGCCAAATATTTCGCGAAAATTGAATTAATGATTTCCGAGGAAATTCCGACGGATATTTTCCATCAGACGCCTCATTTTATTAGGCCGAACCAGATCTTCTTCCCCATTTCTCTCTTCCTCTCTCCGTCGAACGCCGAAGCTCTCTCTCGCGATTTCTCTCTTCCTCTCTCCGCCGAACGCCGAACGCCCTAACCCTCCTCCATTTCAGTCACTGATCATGTATGAACCCTACCCCACTCTCTTAGGTTATATTTGTTAGGTTTTTAAGTAGATTTGATGATTTTGGAAGGATATTTATAGATTTTTGTTAGGGTGAATGGTAGGATTGTGTAAAATCGAGTTTGATTATGGTATTCACTTGATTTGGAATTTTTTTTTTAGTTTTTATTAATTTTGTGGTTATAAAAATCTAATTGATAATTATGTATATATAATATGAAAATGTTTTTTGTATATAAAATCTATTTTTTGCATTATAAAATCATTTATATATTTATTAAACATTTTTAATATCTATAAAACTTTTTTGGTGATTAAAAAATATTATTTGGGATTTTTAAAAAAAATATATATATATAATATAAATTTCTATATTTATTTAACATTTTTAATATTATTAAAACTATTTTTTGTAATTAATAAACTATTTTTTATTTATTAAAACTATTTTTTGTAATTATTAAACATTTTTAATATTATTAAAACTATTTTTTGTAATTATTAAATTATTTTTTATTTATTAAAACTATTTTTTGTAATTATTAAACTATTTTTTATTTATTAAAACTATTTTTTGTAATTAATAAACTATATTTTATTTATTAAAACTGTTTTTTGTAAAACTATTTATTTATTTGTGATTAAAAACTATTTTTTAAATATTTTCTTTTTTATTTATTAAAATTATTAGAACTAATTTTTAAATATGTTTTTTTTTAATTTACAGGTCTAATGATGATCAGACCCGACCTCGACAGCGTCGTGGTCGTGGACCCGACCTCGACAGCGTCGTGGTCGTGGTGGTACGGGGAGCCAGTCTCAGGATTCCAGCCAGATTCAGGATTCCGCTTCGCCCCACAGCTCCTCCCATACATCTCCCTCTCCATTTCCCGCTTCTGCTCCTCTCGCTCCCGCTCCTGCTCCTCCGGGTCCTCCGGGAGTGATGAGTGTTGCGGAGTTGGTTCGACAGCCCGGTCGTGACCATCTTCCCTATCTCACTCCGTATCCACATGGACGGGGTCAAACATGGTAATTAAACGTATTTTTTTTTCATTAAAATTTGATTCATTATTAATAATTTGTTCTTTTTATTAGGTTCAACCGATCCGGAAACGGGATCAGCGCATGGATCAACCGTATGATGTACTCGGCCCTCGACAAGGGACATCCGACTTTCACTGACTTCTCTACCGAGACGCAGCATCTGTGGTTTCGTCAGTTTGCGGTAACTATTCTAATTTTTTACTTATATTTTTAATCTTTAATATAAATTTTCTACTAATTGTGTTTTTTTTTCAGCAAAAATTCAACTGAAATTCCGATGAGACGCTCTTTATCTATCACCACTTCGTCCATAAAGTTATGGACAACTATGGGAAGCAGATCCATGAGTGGAAGAAGAAGTAGGAAATCAACAAGGTTGTTTTTAATTTATTAAACAATTTTTTAATTTATTAAACTATTTTTTAATTTATTAACTATTTTCTTTTTTTTTTATTAAAAGGTCCCAAAGTCGATGAACAACACGGTCTGGACTGAGTTGTGTGCGCATTGGGATAAGGAAGAGACGAAAGAAACTTCTTCCACCAACTCCACCAACAGCAGGAGCGACCGTAAAGGGAAGGGCGTCTTCAAGCATAACTTGGGTGCTCAATCTATTGCCACTCTGGGGGATCGCATAGTAAGTTCAGCCTCTTTTTCTTCAATTATTTAAGTTTTGAAATTTTATTTTTTGTGCATTTCTTCTAATTTCTAATGTTTGTTTAATTTATGTTTTTTTCAAGGCGGAAGAAAATGATGGCGGGCCGGTTGATGATCTCGCCCTCCAACAAGAAGACCGGCCAGATTGATGACGGTCTTGTGAGGGAAGTGGTCACCCTGGTCCAAACTCAGGTGCAAGACGATGTGTCTCAGCTTCAAACCGAGGATGACGATTCGACGGGTTCGACCAACTTGTCCCGGTTTCGAATCCACGAAATCGTTGAATCAGTAAGTTCTTTTTTAAAAGTTCAATTCATTTATTTCTTGATTTTTATTTTATCATCTTTTTATATTATTTAAATTTGGCTATTTTCTATTTCAGTCGATTCCAAAGAAGAAGAGACGTTTGGTCGGTTTGAGTTGTCGCACCCGGTCGGTTCCTCCTTCTTCTGCACCACCGCCCTTTGTTGATCCAGAAGTACTTACGGCTCAGTTGAAGGACAATGATGATCGCATATCTTTGTTGGAGACCCAGATGGCGACTCAACAGGCGGGCTATGAGGCACAGAAGAGGCTGAACCAGCAAATGATGGAGATGATGCAGAGGATGTACCCGAACGAGGTGTTCCCGAACGTGCAAGACCCGTAGTTTTTTTTTTTTCAAAAACTCGGAATGTTTTATTTTTATTTGTACAAATTTGAATATTATCTAATATGTTTTTTTCAATTTTAATTTTAATTTTATATTTTCGAATTTAAATTTCAAAAATTTTATTTTTTTAAAAAAAATTAATTTTTTTTGAAATTCCGAGGAAATGAACCCTCGGAAATTTCCGACGAACATTTCCTCGGAATATACCGAGGGACTCCTTCCTCGGAATATACCGAGAGACTCATTCCTCGGAATTTTCCGAGGGCTCCGTTCCTCGGAAATTCCCGATGAAAATTCCGAGGAACATTTCGTTGGGACTTCCGAGGATTGGACCATCAGAAAGTCCATCGAAATATCCCGAGGAAGTTCTCCCTCGGTATATTCCGAGGACCTTTCCGACGAACTGGTGGTCCTCGGAGTTTCCTCGGAAATTCATTTCCTCGGAATTCCGTCGGAAATTTCTGAAGGATTTCTAAGGAAAAATGAATTTCCGAGGAGTTATTTCTGAGGACTTATTTCGTCGGTATGTCATCGGAATAACATTATTCCGACGACATACCGACGATTTTTTCCCTCGGTATGCCGCTGTTTTCTTGTAGTGATGTTTGTAATCTCTCTTCTTGTAGGCGATGTTGAAGGCGAGTTTATGCTCTGTAACGGTGAGTCCTATACGGAATAGAAACGACGATGACCTAAACCGATTAAGACCTTAAAAGGGATGATTCAAAGCAATTAAACCCGACTCCGGCTCAGAGAGAGAGAGAGAGAGAGAGAGAGAGAGAGAGAGAGAGAGAGAGAGAGAGAGAGAGAGAGAGAGAGAGAGAGAGAGAGAGAGTTTAAAAACTAATGCTCGCACAAAATGGATTTATATATGATTTCACTAAGTTCGCTAAAACAGTCAAATACCAAACCTAAGTGTGTGAACTCAGTAAATTAGCCAACCCACAAACAAAGACCCAAAGAATGAAAACTGATGTGTTAGTGAGAGTTTAAATAATTTTCCTATGGCTTATTTGGGGCTAAACCTGAAATTTTTCATATATTCTAGTTTGAGTAAAAAAATATAGCTTGACAAAAAAAAAAACAATTTAGCAAAACATGAATGGTTTTGTATTATTTGTTGTCATAGTATATTTATAATTATTACATTAATTTTTATTTTGTTTTTAGTATCAGATAATATAAAGATGGTGAGCAAGTTGAATAAAATACTTGGACATAAATTCCATAGAGTTTTTCTCCTCTTATGTTCGCTTTTAAACTTGGTGCACATTCTCTACCACTTTGGTTATCTTTTCATTTTTATTCTATGGCTGTGTCATTTTTCTTGTAAAAATTCTAGTATTCAATAGAAAGTTTATTTTCAAAAAATAAAAATTGTATAAAATAATTAAAATTTAATTACAATAGAACAAACTATTTGTGGACAAAACAGAAATATAACAAACACTCCATACGTTCTCAAACAACGGAGTATGAATCCGTAGCTCAGTTGCCTCCCCTACATTTAGATTCATATAATTCTTTGGAAAGTGGAGATATTTACTTCTGTCCGAAGCACTTGAATTCAAAGACACTTGATCACTTTATGATAATTTCAGTGAGTTTGTTAATGAAGAAGGAATAAGCCAGGATGGTGAAGATGACATTGATCGCCCGTGTTGCTGATGCGTTGCGTCTAGCTGAGTTTCCAGATTCAGACATGCATAAGCAACATGTCTAGTCTCTGTTTAAGAATCTTTCCAGAGGTGATAGCGAAGCTTCAAGAATGTCCGTTGAGACTGGCCCCCTATGTCTTATAGAACATGTGTTTTTTATTTGTCTCGCAAAAGCTGTGTTGGTGAGAAGTTGGAACACAAGCATCTCCATCTATTCTTTCTCCTGTGATCAATTAAGAGCACATAAATATCTAGCTGAGTACATTTTTTGTAATCAAGTGAGCTAGAAAGTTGCTTGTATACAAGCTTTCGTAGTGATTATTGTTTGCTGCTCCATGGCTTATCGAATAGCAACCTTTGTCCCCAAATCTAACATAAATCTCAAAGAAGCACAGTCCAGGAAAACTCATCCTCTGTACTAATAAGAAACTGATGATCACTAACCTGATTTTTGATATCCATATCGTCAAACACGTGAACGCAACATATTCCATAATCAGCAAACATTAGAGCACCAGCCTGTTAAAGAGTAAGATGACATTAGTCAGAAATTCTGGTTACTTGTAAGTTTTTCATTGCAAGGAACCATTTATCATTGCAAAATTCACCAATTTCAGGTTCTTTATCAACAGTTGCAATCAACCCAGCTGCAGAAGAGGACTTTCTAGATGTATACACATAACTTGGTACTATGCCTATGGTGTACATGCAAGGGACACATATTTAAGAAAATAAAAAACAGTAGCAATTATATACAATGAGAACCAATACCTTAGCAATTAATATACATTGTCACCTCTAAGGTTAATGCCTTCATGAATGGTCTTATGCACACCACTTGAACGCATAAGTAAAACTGCAAGCTATGTTTTTTATGTCCAAAACTGATTACTAAATTTTTGAAGTAATCATTTGCTGTTGTGAATGTGGTAGGATCTCAACTCTTGATCTGAGCTTCAAGTAGTCCTCATACTTCTCCAGTCACTTAAGAGAAAATAAATTAAGAACAATCTTAAAGTTGAGGTTAATCCTTGACAATTCATATCTATATATAGAGATAGGGAAACACATGCAAGTTTTTAGCTGATAGATTTGGATCCTTTGGTCCCCATTCCACTAATTCATACAAACAAATGATCACTTAACATAATCTCAATGTATATCTACCAAAGTCACTGATCATATCATTGCAACTCATCGAAAGCCTCAGAACTCATTAGTCATAACTACCTGATTCATGTCATTTACCATTGTTGTTGACATTCTTATTGTGTAAACATAGTTGATGCAGACAAATGAAGAATGCATGAGATGAAACATTAACCTCTGCGTTATCATTGTACTCTAGATTTCCCTTCTGCTTTGATGCCATTGAATTTGAGCAACAACCTCATGAGAAGCGATGCAGTCATGTCAGCCTCTTCCACCGCAACCTCCATATCTCCATTTACAAAAACTTCGAAAGTACGAGCCTAATTTTTGCAAAAAGAAAACAACTTAAACTAATCCTTCATTCCCTTTTTCATACAAAAACAAATAAAAAAAGATTGCAGCTCTTATAAATTCACCATGTGTGAGAGCCTATCCACCTCCCATGTGAGAGCTTGAACTGTAGCAATTTCTTTTGATATCTCTCTCTTCACACTCTCTGTTTCTTGTTCCATGGCTATCCATCTTGATCTGCCCGTCACTTGCTCCGTCGCTCTCGCCGCTTGCTCCGTCGCTCTCGCCGTTTGCCCCGTCTCTCTCGCAGCTTGCTCCGTCGCTCTCGCCTCTTGCTCCGTTGCTCTCTACCGCTTGCTCCGCTTGCAACGTCGGTTGGAGGTTGGAGAAGATGTTGATGAGCCAAACAGATTAGGGTTACGTGTTAACGGAGGATTAGAACAGGGTTACATGTTATTTTACGTGTTGTCGGAGATTGAAGAAGAGGATGAACTCTAAAATTTGCCATCAAGTCGAGGAAGACGATAAGGGTTTGGTCGCTTTTGGGCTTAAATTTCTGAGTAAACAGAAAGCCTAAACATGAAACCTAGAGATATTAAGAACAATCGTAAATGAAACGCATCGAATTGTGAGATGGGACACGTGTTGCATCTAGAAAGCTCGATTTTCTGACCTGGAATCCTAGGTGGCTTCACCAGGAGGGAGCAAAACACTATTGTATATAACGTGTTGTCGGAGATTGAAGAAGAGGATGAACTCTAAAATTTGCAGTCAAGTCGAGGAAGACGATAAGGGTTTGGTCGCTTTTGGGCTCAAATTTCTGAGTAAACAGAAAGCCCAAACATGAAACCTACAGATATTAAGAACAATCGTAAATGAAACGCAGCGCATTGTGAGATGGGACACGTGTTGCATCTAGAAAGCTCGATTTTCTGACCTGGAATCCTAGGTGGCTTCACCAGGAGAGAGCAAAACACTATTATATATAAATAGATACTCCCTCTGGTTTTTAATATAAGTCGTTTTAGAAGGACAAACTTAGGTTCAACCCCTGTGGTGAACTCTCAAATTCACCCCTATTATTAACAGCAATTAAATTGAGGATTAGTAAATAAGGAAAAAATTAAAACTAACAAAAAAAGGAAAATAGCTAAAATTGAAAAAAAAAAAGACGTCGCCGTTAGAAAAGGATTAGAATGTGATCTCCATCGGCTTCTTCTTCTTCGGCGCCCAATTTCGGTTTCACCTTCTTCAAACCAAATCAAGCCATGTCTGACGGCGATGACAACAAATAGTTTACATATTTGTTACTAAACAAGTAGTCTGCAAGGAGTTTCAAAAGAAGATCATCAACTGACTCTAATCATAAAGATTCTCAAAGACAGAACAGAAACTGTTACTGTTTTGAGGTTTTGGATCATAATACCTATGATTTGCAACAACTGAACAGAAACTGTTACTGTTTTGCTAACCCTCAAAATACGTATAAACTCTCCCATGACTTGCTTATCCAAAAAAACCTGCAGCTATTTTCGAAATATGAGCATATGCCACAATAGGAAACTAAGAGGGTTGACTGAAAAGACTGACTCAAAGAATGAGGGATCATGGTGATCGCCATAGGTTAGTATCTCCGCAATTGATCTCAGTGCCTCGACAACAAAATCCTTCAAAAATGGTAAACAGAGATCAAATACAAACAAGAACAAAGCAATAAGTCCTAAGTCAAAGTTGCCACTGACCTTATTGGTATCGTTCACTATCTGAATTTTCCTCAACTGGTCAGTCAGATGCCTACACACAAACACACACACAAAAAAACACTTGTGCTTCATCATCTGGTGGAATCAAGGAACAAGTACTGTCGTACAATAAGATCTCAATGAAATTTCGAAAACAAGTCATTCTCCAATGGGGAAGGTAGACCCTTTGATCAACAATCTCTATAAACAAAAATTTTAAAACTTGTGCTTCATCATCTGGTAGAATCAAGAGACAAATACTGTCGGGGCACTAAGATCTCAATGAAACGTGAAAACAAGCCATTCTCCTATGGAAAAGATAGAACCCTTTGACCTCTGACTGAAACAGGGGAACCCTAACAAACCAATTCTAAGCCAATTCTAAACCACCGCTTAAAAGACACAATTTTTACACAATAATCGCTTTTAACTTGCACACCATTGATGATCTTAGTCACGCAAATGAAACTTGTTGTGGGAGGCAAGCTGCTTTAAGAAGAAGCTTAGCTACTCAAAAGTCGTTGCAGATTGTTGTCATCACCGTCAGATATGGCTTGGTTTGGTTTGAAGAAGGTGAAACCGAAATTGGGCGACAAAGAAGAAGAAGCAGATTGAGATCACGTTCTAATCCTTTTCCAACGGCGAGGTCTTTTTTTTTTGTTATTTTCATTTTTTTTGTTAGTTTTACTTCTTACCTTATTTACTAAACTTACATGGCAATTTGATTGGTGTTAATAATAAGGTGAATTTGAGAGTTCACTATAGGGGGTGAACCTAAGTTTTGTCCGTTTTAGAATTGTGCACATAGATTAAGAAATCATTAATTTTTTATATTTTCTAAACAAAAACATCATTAATAATTTACCTAACCACAAATCAACCAATAATAAAATAGAAGGTATATTATCATTGGTCAAATAACATTAAGTGTTAATAAATTTTACATAGAAAACCGAAAAGGTCATATAATTTGAGACATAAAAATTTCTCTAAAACGACTTATATAGAAAAACGGTGGGAGTATATATATATATATATACGGTGGGAGTGTATATATATATATATATATATAATACAATTTCCTTAATATCTTACTACATTATTGAAAGATATACAGAGGAGTCACTTCGCAATTTCATATTCAACACTAACGAAAGATACACAGACAGAGTCGTTTATTATAACTCCAGACCTGGCATCTATGACTGCCGGTTGGTTCGAGTTAATCGAGGCGGGAGGACTAAGCCTCTGCTTTTTCATCGCCTGAGAAAAAACAGTTTCACATTTTGCCAGGAAAACATGAATTTACTGATTTGCCGGAAAACGGGAAGTGGGTAAATGCAAATTCACGGTTTAGTGAAAAACGTAATGTTGTGGGTTTGACAAAAAACATAGTTTTAAGATTATGTCGGAAAACATAATTTTAAAAATTTGACGGGAAAACACATTTTTACGAGTTTTAGTGTAAAACATAAATTCACCACTTTGATGGAAAAATACATTTTTATGGTTTTAGTGTAAAACATATAGTTTTTGCGGGAATACTTAGATCTATGATTTAGCGGAAAAATATAATATCTCGGATATAGCAAAAAAGATCATAAATTAATTGGGTGTTCATGAACCTGCACATTTGATCATGATCTTTATTAGGCTTGAACATTTTTTGACCACTGTCTAATATAAACCTATCAGTTATGGCCTAGAAAATAGTGGTCTTGTGGGGACGGCCCAAATGGGAGCCGGACGGACCAGTTCACACCTCCATTAATAGTGTGAGGACCGGACCAGGGGTTGAAGATTATAAAGCTTGCTTTTCTTTCTTTTTTTTTAAAAAGAGAATTCAAATTAAAAACATAACAAAATAGAAAGCATGGTTTTGAAAAAACCATAGAGTTTGAGAAAGTGTTATGAGCAAGGACATTGCTAGCTAGTGGTTCTGTTGCCTAACAAGAGATTTAATGAGCATTAAGTCTAGAACAACAAGATAATGATATAGCATAACTAGTTTAGTGGGCGATTTCCACGACCGTTTCGTTTTTCTCTCAGCAAATGCCATTCCATATCTTGGAATTTTTGTGCTGGTTTGATAGGTCTCCCTCCTCTTGTGAAGCCAAAGCTAGTCAAAGAGTTGTCATTTGCCACAAATCAAGTCGCATGATCATAGCTCATGGTGTCATGTGATCATGCTGCTGGTTGTCGGGTGTTTCGACGGTAGGGAACATATATATTATTAAGCGATCGTCAAATGAAACTTGTAGGCTGTCAGAGACGATAATGGTTGATGGAATTTCTTCCATAGTCGAAAATTGGACATGAGCAGATTTTTCACCTGCTAATGGAGAAAAGGAGTTGCAAGAGTTGGAGGCAAATAAGAGAGTTACCTCTCGAGTAATAGTTCGAGCATTTATTGGCATTTCCCCAACTGCATTGTCTGAGTTGTTGTAGTATTCTTCTTGAAGATCCTTGCTTTGAGTAGGGGGACTAAATCATCAGAATATGAACCTTGCAAACACATGGTTTTGTTTCTCCAAACAAGACTGACTTTGTTCATTCACCATTTGATCAATATGAACCACAGAGATTTCATCACTGACCTTTGGTCAGAAGGCCAGAAGGATCGAAGAGAGCTGGTTGCTGAGATACTCACGGTCAAAATCATGAGGAGTTCTTGGCGTTGATCGAGTATACTTCCTCGGTCACCATTCTGATTGCTGGAGTCTTCCCCCAACTTCGAATAAGAATTCGAGTGATTAGGGATGTAGGACTGAATTTGCTTCACCGTAGCAGCAACTCAAGCGAGGAGAAAAAGATCGAACCTTGGTAAATGGGCCTGAGACAGAACTTGCTTTTTGTTTTTTTTAATAATCGTAGCTTATAAAAGTTGCTTTTGGCCCAAGTTGCTTGCATATATAATGTAGCTAGGTTTCCAGCAACCCCTCTCACAAAAGTGTTGCAATGCCCCTACTGACGCCACAAGATAGATTTTATGCTACCGATAGGCGGAGTTTGATGAATGTGCGTAGGCCCAGGATTTATGCTATTGGTTATTGGTGTTTCCGGCGCCCTATTGATGCTGCTAAGTTGAAGGTTATTTTACTTTCTTCCCATATAATATTCCTTTGCAAATCGCAATTGATAAGTTTATGTCATATCTAGGCTTTTTTTATTTTGGTTGATTTTGGTTTCATCTTATATTGTTATAACAGAGAATGAGGAAGGAGAGGGATGAGAGGTCTCATGCTACCACAACCAACACCACCATGCCTAAGTCGTCGTCATCAAGGTATTACATTCATGTCACCATCTCTCCAATGTTGGATTGTTGCTTGCTCACTTATGTTGGATTGTTTTTTGGGCCCGACACAGCACAACTAAGCAGCTCCGATCAATTTCAAAAGAAGAAGAAGAAGAAGAAGAAGAAGAAGAAGAAGAAGAAGAAGAAGATGCTCCTAGTGATCAAGCCCAAAGCCAAATCCCCCACCTTAGTCAGCAAGTATATGCGCTTTCTCTTTAAAATTTTGTCTAACTTAAACTTGCTATGCTTTATCAGTACTTGAAAACCTTCTTTTTATGTTATGTGTGGTTTCGAGAAATCTTTAGGGAAGTTTACTCAAATATACAATATTTTAGGACAATTGACTAAAACCATACAGATCTTTTTTTATTAGTGGCATTTTTTAAATACCAAGCGTGCCCTTTTTTAAGTTATGAGAAAAAACATATTTACAGCAATGCCATTACTTTTCGCTGCCACATAAGCAAAAACCCGGCGCCACGTAGGAATTATGTTCCGTGTTTTCATTAAGCCAGCCATAATTCGCTACATACGTCGTTACAGCTGATTTATATCTACATGTCGGCTGAATAAACAAACGCGGCTGAGTTAATAGGAAAAGGCGGACTTAAGAACATATGTCAGCCGGACGGTACGGCTGAATTACAAAAATATGGCTGATTTATGAGATAAAGGCTGACTTACAGACAAAGGTTACGGCTGACTTATACATCGGCGGTTTGTTTTCTGGAAAATTTGCCTGAGTTGTAACTAAGAGACGGCTGAGTTATGTTTCTCCGGCTGAGTTAATGAATATCGACTGGCTGAGTTATATAATTTACGGCTGACTAATGTGATGATGTTACGGATGAGTTTATGATTAGTCGGCCGTAATAGGATGGATTAACAGTAAACTCAGCTCGGTTACGGCTGACTTATTAGCGAAAGATTAATTACTAGAATATCATTCGTTTGACGGCTGATCTATGTGACGATACGGTTGATTTATCGTTTTTCATCCTAATTACAGCTGATTAAGGATCAAAAGATTAATTACGGCTGATTTACGGAGGCTGGGTTATATATTTGTATGTCGGCTGATTAACCGATTTTCTATGTCATCCGCCATGTCATCAACTCGGATTTGCCATGTCATTGCTAACGAACTACTTTACAACTACGTTTGTCTGTCTGTTCATTTTTTTTCTTCATCTTCTTTATCTATCTATATATCTATCTTCTTCATCTTATTATTCATCTTTCTCCGAGATCTTATGGATCCGGTAATTATTGTTTATGGTAACTGGATTAAGAAAAACATATATGTATTCAACGCCGACAGTAGAGAGTGTAGAGTTCTGCATTTAAATGAGAAAACAAAACATGAAGAATTCGCAAAGTCTGTACTCGATGATTACAGATTGAATGAATTGAGAACAACAGATTGAATTCGCAACAACAGATATGTATTCAACGAATGACACTCCACCAGTTTACGGAGAACAAGGATGACGAAATGAATCGGAATGACAGAGCAAGAGAGACTATGAAAAGAATTGGCTTTTAATGTTTTGTATTACGGCTGGGTTTTGGGTTTTAATGTTTTACATTACGACTGAGTTGTATAAACATGTTACGATTATATTGGGTTTTCTTGATTAGTATAACAGCTGAGGTATGGATTTTAATGTTTTCGTATTACGACTGAGTTATCGTTAATTTCTGCATTATTTAACTTTTTAAACTCCTCGTGATTATCGTCTCCATGTTATAAATGGCCTCGATATTAGTTCTGAGCCGTCAAATCAAGAAAGACGAAACGTCCCATTATTATAAGGCGATTAATATTATAAAAAGGATTACAGTGAATGTTAAATCAGTTTTTAAATACTAAAGTATCGTCTCGATGTTATAAAAGGCTCGATATTAGTTCTGAGCCGTATTTTTCACACTCAGCCGTCCCAAAGTATCAATCCTAAATCTCGATTGGCCATGATAAAAACCAAAATATTAACGGCTGAGTTATGTTAATATTAATGGCTGAGTTATATTATGAGTTAAGTAATAAAGTATTACCGTCTCGATCTCTACGAAGGCGTCGATGTTATATTAACCAACATAGTTGAGTTATGTCAAATATCATTGCTTAGTTATAGGAACATTACATTAATGGATTATTTCCCGATACTTGAATTGCCTGAAGAGATTCATGCATTAGTGGTTGAACATGTGGCCGGTAACTCCTTCAAAGATCTCTATGGCCTAAGAGCATCGTGCAAGACGATGAAGGCGTTAGCAGAGCGGAGCAAGGTAAACCATTTTTACGATGTGTTATCTGTTCCCAGGAGACTCAATATGTCTCCTGAGTTGTTTAAAACTTGCTACGCAGAGAGAAATCCAAGCACACTTTATATGAAGGGTGTACAGTTTTTCTTCACATTTAAACTTCAGGAAGAAGAACTTGCTTTCATGAAGCTTGCAGCAGATGAAGGATATGAGCGTGCTGTGTATACATACGCAATGACTAGAAAAATATTTTGGGGGTGATGAGGAGTATTTTGCTCGTTTTACGAGGGAATCAGTTGTCAGGATCGGGAAACTAGTTCGATCTCTAAAATGGGCATGGGGTTTGTCGCACAGTGACGAGTTTCTGGCAAAGAGGGACGAGTTCATTTCAACCATTGTTCCTTCGTTTTATAGTTGCCAATGTGTTCCTGTTATGGAGCGAGATTGGGTCTTGTGGTACATTGAAAACAGTAAGGGTGACAAAATGTGTAACCGATGTTTCTGGATCAAAGAGTTGGGGCTCTTCTTCCGTGAGTTTGAACCGATGAGCGTGATTATGGACACAAAGGAGTGGTGAAGATGTATTCTATCAAAATATTTTCTGTTTTTATGTTCTTTGCCCTGACATTATTACGGCTGGTTTATATTTTACATTATGGTTGGGTTGTTGTCTTTTAATTACGGCTGATTTTTGTAAAAAGGGTTCTCTTCAATTACGACTGAGTTTTAATTTCATAATGACTAAAATATTTTGTTGGAGTGTTATTAAATACGACATGGCTGGGTTAATTAAATATGTGATAGCCGAGTTATTGTTACTTAAAGGCTAAGGTAATGTTAACTTTTTGGCTGAGTTTTGTGAAAAAATCCAAGATACAGACTCGGAATCCGCCATGTCAACAAACTCTTTGCCATGTCATCACTAACGAACAAAATTTATAACTTGCTTTATGAGACTATTCATGTTCTTCTTCATCTTAGTTATCTATCATCTTCATCTTTCTCAGTTGGTTATGGATCCGGTAATTATTGTTTCCGGTGACTGGATTAAGAAAAACAAATATGTATTCAACATCGACAGTAGAGGGTGTAAAGTTCTTCATTTAGATGAGAAAACAACACATGAAGATTTTGCAAAGTCTGTTCACGATGATTACGGATTGAATGATTTGAAGGATCATATTCAGCTTAGCTACGTGTTCTCGAATAAAGCATTGAAAACGATGGCGCACGACACTCCACCAGTTTACGTGTACAATACTCGACAATTGCAATGTTTTCTAAGCCTGAAGAAAATCGAACAACTACGTCTCTGTGTGGAGTTACGGAGAACATAGCAAGAGAGAAGAGTAAAACATTTTTGAGCTTTAGCTCAGAAGCAGAAGCAGAAGCTTCAGTAGTTGAATCCAGAGACGAAAATTACAGTGGGAGTTACGATGGTTGCAGTTTGGAGAAGGAACAAGAGGACAATGAGAATGACTGCTCTAGTAATGTCGAAGGAGAAAAACATGATGTAGTCGGAGAAGATGAAATAGGCGAAGAAAACGAAGAAACCGAAGAAGATGATGAATTTGAAAGCCGATTTGATATGTTCGACGATTCAGACGGTGCGTCATCTGAAGATGATAACTTCAGCTCATACGGTGAGTCTCCTACAGATGACGAAGATTCACCAACGCTACCTCACAAGAAGAGATATCAGAACTTCTCAATGAGCGGATCTAAAGAGAATTTGGAGGTTTTAAGTTTGGAGATGTCGTCGATAGACATTACGGTAGGTCAACGATACGATAGTAAAGACGATTTGGAGAGACGACTGAAACTTCTTACAGTGAGGTATAAATTTGATTTTGATGTAGAAACATCAACCCCGACATCATACGTTGTTAAGTGTTGGGTTGATGGATGTCTCTGGAGAGTTTGTGCTTCTACCCAAGGAGAATCCAAGGCGTTTTATGTTCGTATTTACGATTCGAAGCATACATGTTCCTGCACAGAGCGTTCTAATCGATCTCGACAAGCAAAACCAGATATTTTAGGTATGTTGTACAAGAACTTTCTCGGCGACGTTGGTCCAGCCGTTCGCCCTACGAGCGTCAGAATAGCTATCACTAAGCAGTTTGGTATAAAGGTAATTACTTTGTTGTGGCTAAGTTATTTTAACGATACTGCTGAGTAATGTCAAATGTACAGGCTGACATAATCATACAATTCGGCTGGGTTACTATATATTTAGATGCGGCCGAGTTATAGTAAAATAGGGTTGAGTTATTCAGTACGTTATGGCTGTCTTAATTATTTGATGCGGCTGAGTAATGAGGATCGTTTTTTCATGTGAACAGATGGATTATTGGAAATCACACCGGTCGCTGAAATTTGCAAGTGAAATCGATGAGGGAACACCTGTGTGTGGGTTTGAAAGCTTGCCTTCTTACTTATACATGATAAGAAGGGAAAATCCGAGTACAGTTACGCGTCTTCAAATCGATGAGCTTGGAAGATTCATGTATGTGTTTCTTGCCTTTGGTGCGAGCATTAATGGGTTTCCTTTCATGCGCAAAATTTTTGTAGTCGACGGTACGTTTCTCAATGGTAAATACAAAGGAACGCTACTCACAGTACTAGCTCAGGACGGTAACTTCCAGATTTTTCCAATAGCCTTCGCAGTGGTTGACACAGAAAATGATGATTCGTGGCATTGGTTTTCTACGCAACTAAAACTTCTGATTCCTGACGACAAGGGTCTTGCGATAATCTCGGACATACATAACTCGATAGGGAAAGCAATTAGAAATGTGTATCCGTTGGCTGCTCGGGGAATATGCACCTACCATTTATATAAGAACATATTGGGACGGTACAAAGGAAAAGAAGCATTCCGTCTGGTGAAGAAAGCGGCGAGATGTTTTAGGATGTCTGACTTTACTGTGATTTTCGAGGAGATTGAAGCGATTCATCCTGCACTCCACGGCTACCTCCAAAGAGCTGATGTCCGCCTGTGGACGCGTGTTCATTTCTCGGGCGAGAGATACAATTTGATGACTACAAACATAGCGGAATCAATGAACAGAGTATTGTCGCATGCTAGAGGTCTAAACATTGTTCGAATATTAGAATCGATACGGGTTATGATGACCAGATGGTTTGCTAATAGAGTCGTGTAACTGCTGCCAGAGAATTGACGGTCCAAAAGATTGATGATCATCACACTGAAGTTAAATATGGATCTTCTAGCGAGTCTTTGAATGTTGTTAATTTGGTAGAGCAAAAATGCACATGACGGCGTTTCGAACGCGAGAAATTACCATGTGTACACGAAATCGCAGTTGCGGAGTACAACAATGTTTGTCGTATATCCCTGTGCAGTCCTTACTATAACAGTGAATATTTGGTGAGCGCATACGCTGAATCTATCATGTCGGCTGACTCACCGCAACCTATTCCAGAAATCGTGGCAAACCAACCGTGCTTGCCCCCGTATATTCGTCAACAACCAGGAAGACCTAAGAAAAATAGGATGAAATCTGCTTTAGAAGTTGCACTTCAAAACAAACGTCCTAGGAAAGAAAACACATGTTCTCGATGTAAACCGTGTGGCCATAATGCGAAAACTTGTCCGATGTAAGCAAGTGTTGTATGGATTTTCATGTTTTTAAATTACGGCTGGGTTTTTGTTTTCACTTACATATATTACGGCTGGATTAGGGATTTTCATTTATTTGAATTACGGCTGGGTTTTTGTTTTCATTTATATATATTACGGCTGGAGTAGGGATTTTCATGTATTTGCATTACGGCTGGGTTTCTGTTTTCAAACGCAACTGTTATAATTCCCGCCCAAAATAAAAAACGTCGCGAAGTCAATAAACGGCTGATTAATTGAAAGAATTTATATTACGGCTGAATAAATAAGGCATTTCTCGAACAATTATATGTTCAACTCTCTATTTTTTACACAATTTCTCTCTCTATCTAAATGGAATATTTCCCTCTTCTTGAATTACCTGAAGAAATTTAGGCGTTGGTGGTTAAACGTGTGGCCCATAACTCCTTCCAAGATCTCAATGGCCTCAAAGCATCGTCCAAGTCGATGAAAGCGTTAGCAGAGCTTGTCGGGCTAGTGCAACCACACGATGGTTCAGCTCACCGGCGAGCTGACCGGCGTGATGGTTGAGCTCGCTGGGCGAGTATAACCACATGTCGGTTCAGCTTGCCGGCGAGCTGACCGACGTGATGGTTGAGCTCGCCGGCGAGCTGACTCGCGTTATGGTTCAGCTCTCCGGCGAGTGGCTTTTGTGCGGGATTCGCTCGTTCGTTCACTTCCGATTTTTCCTTCAGTGAGTGTTTTGCGAGAAATCTGTGAATAAGAAATAATCATAGCCGTTGATTTTGAAATAACCATTTTTGACCCAATAAGCTTCCAACCGTGAGTCAACCTGATCAAATTT
This sequence comes from Brassica napus, assembly GCF_020379485.1. Classification (NCBI taxonomy): domain Eukaryota; kingdom Viridiplantae; phylum Streptophyta; class Magnoliopsida; order Brassicales; family Brassicaceae; genus Brassica; species Brassica napus. The sequence continues at coordinate 9,181,095 of NC_063449.1, forward strand.
TCTGGAAATAATATCCAGAGTTCTCACAATGGTCGTTAGAGTCGCTTTGTTCTCCAACTCCAACTCTTTGCTACCTTCCTTCTCGCTAGAACCCTTTCCCGCTGCATCAGCTTCAGACTCATTTTGTGTCTTAACTTTCTTATGCTTCTTAGTGGGTGGCTCAGCTTCTGACGAAACTATACCCTTCATTCTCTTCTTCTCATTCCCCTTCCCCTTTGCAGTCCCCTTCCCCTTTGCATTCCCTTGCACTTCCCACAAACCTTTCACAAATCTACCTGAATGTATGTCTGTTATCAACCTAACGAGTTGTGGGTCGTCATCTTCACCTGGCCAAATAGGAAACATCTCTTCAATTGAGTCATTCAAAACCATTCTCCTCACACGCACCTGCAACACCAGGTTATAACAAAACTCAGCCTCCAAACTAACACAAAACTCAGCCATCAACTAAAATAATTCAGCCGTGATTTAACACATAACTCAGCCATCAACTAAAATAATTCAGCCGTGATTTAACACATAACTCAGCCATCAACTAAAATAATTCAGCCGTAATTTAACACATAACTCAGCCATTAAATAACTCCGAACTCAGCCATCAAATAAATTAAGTAAGCGTTAAACCTTACCTCGCCATGCTTTTCGATTTCGGCAGACAACAATTTATCAAAGTTTGCACGTGTACGCTTTCTATCCCATCGCAAAAGCGGAACGTCTTCGTTATTGATCACTCTCCCAAAACTCTCACCGAAGCATGTGACGGATTCATAAGCCCAAATCAATAACGCGTCCTTCATGCCGCTTATTGTGTATGAACCTCCATCTGGAGCCAACGTTTTAATATAGTCAATTAGAACTTCGTATGCAGTCCGACCCCATGGATACGACCTCATGGCTTCATTGAATACCCTTATTGCACTTTGAAAGGGTGCCCTTGAATTGTGATGCAAACAATAGACTCCCATGGATTGAAGAAGTAGCAACCCCAACCACTTGCGCTTTTCAAAACTCCAAAGCGGACAGAACGCTAATGTTGCCTTCAGTTCATCTAACTTTGGTCCCATCCCAAGCGGCGCCTTCAATTCCCCCCAAAACTCGTTGTATTGACCAGGATCAAAATTTTCGGTTGGCAATGGACCTGTGTTTAGCCCAGTGATCTCACCAAACTCGAGCAAGCTAAACCTGATAGCCTAATCTGCCACGAGACACCATATCTCCTTCTTTATAACTCGCAGCTGTCTACATAGTAGATAGTGCACGGTCCTACCAGACCACATGCTTTCGCGTTCAGCTAGCCTAGCAACTACTCCAATGGGAGAGTTCACCAGTTCTTCCCACACATCAAGTCCTATTGTTTCTCTAACGTGGGGAAAATGCCCTGGATGGAAATTTTGATTAATAACTTTACCATCTAGGTTAGAAGACCCTTCAGGGTAAAGTCTTGGTGGGTAATCCCCTGATTTAACTTCAGCAGCATCCATCTGATCATATAACCCAACAATAAAATCAGCCACAACAAAACAGTAACTCAGCCGCATCATAAGAGTAACACAGTCATAACATAACATTAGGTTATTCACGACACAAATATAACTCAGCCATAACATAACCATAACTCAGCCGCAGCAAAACCCTAACTCAGACGCAACGAAACGCCCAACAAAACAAAATCAGAGCCGCAACACAACCCTATCTCAGTCGCAACAAAATATAAATAAGATGAAATATAATACATAACTGACCCACAAACTCAACAAAACACAATATATAACGTCGCGATATCTTACCGGAAAAGATGAACTCGAAGATAAGAATGCGGCGAAGACGGCGGCGAAGACGATTTCGTACAAACGAGTTCAGAATTCTGATTTCGGACACGATGATAACAGAGAAAACAGAGTACAACGACAGAGAGCTATTTCGACAAAGAGGAAGTTAACACAAACAATGTCGATGACGGAGAGTGGGAGTATCCTCGCGGTTCCTTCTTCGACGGTTCTTCTTCGACGGTTCTTCTTCGAGACGAGAAAACGATGTTCTTAGTTAGTTTTTTTTTTTAAACTTCGATTTAGTTATGTTGGAGAAGATACGGTTTGGTTTCTATTGTAGTGGTGATATGTAATTTTAATTACTGATGTGGATTATATGTTTAAAAGTAATTTCAATTAAAAAAACTAACCAAAGGCCATTAGAGTTATTTACTATAGGTGTCCAAACATTTTAATCATTTTAAAAAAATATTTAACACTCTAGTAATAAACCAACTTTTATTATACATTCTAGTAATTTTCTCAAATCTTTATCATGATATTTTTCCGGTGGCCTTTAGCTGGTCGAAGATTTGGTCATGACACGCAGTTTTGCGCCACTTTTTTGTGCTGAGAACAATTCATGTCCCCCTCAGTTTTTCAAAACCAACAAACTTTTAATTGAAATGGTAAACTACTTTTTCAACCAACTCAACTAAGTGGAAGCATTACATTATTTTATTATACATAATTTATTTTACCGAATAGTGTTAATACTACTTATCAAAAAAAAAAAGAATAGTGTTAATACGTAACCATCTGTTCTGCATGTGCATCTCCATGGCCATGATACGTGTAGCTTGGTGGGTCTAGTCTAGACAAACATCATATGATCTCAACTAACTGCCGTGACAAGAGAATCGACTTGAGCTTTTTACAAGATAGAACGGTGCTTTCCCAGAGATTTTAGGATACGATATTCTGTTGCTGAGATGGCTCGATCGAATACTTCCATTTATTTATATCCAATCAAACTCTCTCTTCACCAAGATTCCCAAGCATTTCAATATTTTATTTCCCATCAAATCTTTGTAATTGGAAGCATCCATTTTTCCAATCCTCTCTGTGCAGGACCTTGGATCAGCAAACTGAGACGCGTACTTGTAGACTTTCGTACTTAGATGATCAATTTCTCGTCCCAAGCCTCTTTCAAATCTTGCTTGCGTTTTTTTTTTTCGATGATTAAAGCATTTATTAAAGAAAATCGAGATTCTAAACCAAAATGACATCTAGAATCCCATCTATAAAGCAATCATGTCAAGATTTTAGGTTTACAAAAAATTCAAAGGGTTTTTGTTAAAATATAACCAAAGTAACATGTTGACCTTTTGCCATAAATCATTTTCTTGGCAGATTTTTGAGTTTTGCTACAATGAATAAATATGAACACTGCTTTAATTTTTATATATAGCAATTATTTAGCTTGGGAAACAAGCTACGGTAGTGCATACCCGCCATGAAGCCAATGTTTCTACTTGCTTATTAGATATGACTTGTCCTCATCTTTTAGTGGTATTCATATATGAGAAATTTGGCGACATATACGTAACAAACCAAAAAATCAACAATATAACCATAGCATTAACAAAGTTATGATATTTATGAAATATATATAATTAATATATGTTGTTGCGTGTGTCATACAAACACTCACGCACTACGAAGAACTTCAATATCTATTTACAGGGTAAAAAGACAACTCCCAAATCCTGACTAAATTCTTAATTGATTGGCGTCCTATGAATAATATACACCAAAATGACCCTTCATATATCCTCTTGATCAACTGTTCATACACTTGGGAGATAGATTACATTATCTTTTGAAAACTTCGTCTACCAAATCAGAAATAGTTTATTATAATCACACACAACAAACACATATAGGGATACAACATTCTGTCATTTATTCCTTATTCCATCGAAACAGCAAAATCACATAGACCACACCATGTCACTCTACTCAACAGTAATCTCCTGAACATCCTTCTTTGGCTTCTCCATCCTAGGAATCACAACATTAAGCACACCGTTCTTGAGTTCCGCCTTGATTTCCTCAACCTTAGCATCATCAGGCAGAGACAAGCTCGTGTTGTAGTAACCATAACTCCTTGAAGACCAGTGCTCGTCTTCTTCAGGTGATCCTTCTTCTTCCTCGGCCTTGTGTTCTCCTTTAATCATCAGGATTCCATTATCTACCGTGATCTTCACGTCATCTTTGGTTAGCCCTGGAACCTCGTACCTCAGCTTGTAACAGTCGTCTTGCTCCTTCACTTGACCCATTAGTTGAGATGGTCTAATGTCGAAATTATCGAAGATCCTGTTTATGTTCTCCGTTGCTTGCATTAGAGCATTTCCTAGACTCGGAGGAAAGAACCCTGTTTCGTTACAGCGGAATCAATTAGTCGCAAGATTCATCTGATCTAATGCAACACATATAGCATAACGCAGAGTTTTCTGTTAAAAAATAGAAGTAATATATGCTACACCTGAGTCGTTACAACTAATGTGAAAATAGACAAAAATAAAAGATAGAAATGTAACAACCATGATAAATGGGGGTTTCTATGATAGGTTTCTTAGCGGAATATAAAATTCGTCTCTTAATTTTTAACTAAAAAAACTAAGAACCGGCTCTTAAATATTTAAGAGACGGTTCTTAGCTTTTTCAGTTAAAAGTTAAGAGATGAGTTAGCCGGCTCTTAAATATTTTAGAGCCAGTTCTTAGTTTTTTTAGTTAAAAGTTAAGAAATGATTTCTTATATTCCGTTAAGAATCACATCATAAACATCCCCATTAATTATGCTCTTTCAATAGAGACTAAAAACACACTGAAATATCCAAAACAAATTTTAATTTTTCCAGAAAGACGATAAATACCGAAACCAAATTTTCACATTTAAATTTTTTTTTTTGAGCAACAATTCACATTTAAATTTAACACATTATTTTACGGTGTTTGTTTGTATATTCAAAGTTTATGGTTTACTTTTAGTTTAAAAACTCATGTTTCTTATTATTTCATTGATAATATAAATACTATCATACCATTTAGTGCGGGTGCAAAATAGTCATGATCGTCGGTGTTACGCCATAAACTTTTCCGACCACGTCTCCTGGGGAAAATCCGTCTAGGGGACTTCTTCTCAGACACACTGACTTCTGTACTCTTCTTTTCCTCTTGTTCGCCACTCGAACTAGCCATGAATCTATTAAGTTTACTCTGGCTATGTCGGTTCCCGACCAAACATTTTTCACCACTTGGACACATGAAGGTAGAAGACAACTTTTGTTGAAGGTTTCTCAAAGCCAAACGAGCCAAAGCCATTTCTATAAGCAGATAAATCTCCTTGATTCTGTTTTCTTGTTCTGAATTTGAAGGAAAAATCCAAGACTTGGTGGGTTTATAAAGATGGGTCTTCACTTTATTGTAAGATTTATGAGATGTGTGTGTGAGAAGTTTCTAAGAGTTTCTAGTTTTGATTTGGAAACCTAAAACAGGGCAGCTTCTTGTTTCTTCTACAACCTTTTTCTGGATAATCACAAGATTCTTTTCTTTTTGATATTTTATTTTTGCAAAAAGTGGAATTAGTCAATTAAGACGAATTGCTGAACAAAGAAAAACATGAGACAAGACCAACCGTCTTTACTCTTGAGCTAGCAGTTCCTAGAAAGATCGAAAATCTTTTAATTTATTCTTGATTTTTCCTTCTCTTTCAACCAAATTAACATCACGAAACGAACTAGATTTGCGAATATTTTTTTCAAGAACGTACATTTTTCGATTTCCAAATAATCCAATCACTAATTTATCTCTGCGATGTTCCGTTTACAGTTGAGTTGTAAATTTCCTGGAGAGGAAAAACTGTAAACAAACATTTTTAGGCCTGTTTGTTTATGATATTAAATGTTGTATCTAAATGTAAAATTTCAAAACATATAAAAACCTAAAAATATAAAGTTTAGATACAACATTTGTATCTTAAAATTTAGAAAGATTAAAATATCATTCAATGCAATATAAAAATAACAAATTTATATTAATAATAATTAATATTAAATATATATTTTAAACCGTAAAATTATGTATTTCGTCAAAAATGTAAAATTTGATGTTTTCCAAAAACCGTAAAATCTTTTCTGTTGACAAGAATCACAAATTATGTTTTCCATTATATTATAACTATAAAATTAAGTTTTTTTAATCAGATCTGTAAAATTAAATTTTTCTCAAAACTAAAAGTTGAATGTTTTTTCTTTGCCAAAATCGTAAAATTGAATTTTTTTATTAAAACAGTAAAATTTTGTTTCTACTAAAATTGCAAGATCATTTTTTTACCAATAAAATAATTATTTTTTTGTTAAAACGGTAAAATCGGATTTTTCGCCAAAATCGTAAATTAATTTTCATAATTATTTAAATATAATATTTTTTTACAAATAAAATTTAAATTTTCTGTTCAATTTTAATAATTAAGTCATTTAAATAAATTGTTGATCAAAAAAAAAGTCATTTAAATTACATAAATCATTTTGATAGTTATTTAAATTTATAGCATTAAAATACTATTATAAAATAAAATGAACAATTTAATATTAGATAATATATTTAGATTCAAATAGAAAATATAAAAATGAACACATTTAGATGTAATTAGTATCCAGATGTTATATTTAAATGTTGCAACAAAATACAAAAACAAAAAAAGACTTGGTGAAAGCAAAAATTCTTATAATTAACAAATGATGTTGGTATGCTGCGACATGTACGCAAATGACAAACCGATGATTCTCTAGCCTTTTTTTTTTTTTTTGAAACATCACACACTAGAGGCTTCTCCTTTTTTTTTTTGGTATAAATGTAAAAGGCTTCTCCTTTTTTTCATAGTTGCCGTTTTCTTTAGTATTATAAGGCCTTCGGTTTATATATCAATCCCAAACAAACCGGATGAAATGAGAGTCGTCGGATCACACTTCTCGAATCAAGTATACAACGTACGTATAGGACCGGCAACGACCTAGAAAGCCATGTGTCCAGAGTATTGTCGAACGATTTGCTTTTGGACCGACCTTATCCATCTTTGGACCGTTGTCGGTGCCAAAAACCAAAGAAAAAATAAATACAGACTTGAAAAAGCTGAAGGGACGTAGACAGACGTATGTTAGGTAACGGTTAGTGGGTAAACTTCCGGGGAGAAATATGACAAATAAATTAGTTTTTAAAAACTATTGATTTTGTGGTATTGATTGCATGCAAAAAGCAATAACTAGTTTTATACTTTTATATATTTAAGTAAAATAGTTAACATGAACAAAGAACTAGTAACACGAAAGCTCTCAAAAAGGCAATAAAAAAAAGCTTCTCTCTCTTTTCCGTTCTCTCACTTCGATCTTTCACGGAGAAGAGATGTGATGAAGCTTTTTGGTTATCGCCGGTTGGTTTCCGGCGCTTTTCAACCGGATTCGGGTTTATCCGACCGGTTCCTGCTTCCGGAGTCGCACTTTTCCTTTAGTGGTCTGCCGGCTTTGCCTCCGGCGTCTTTGCACTCATCTCTGGTGATGGACGTCCGGCTTTGGTCTCTGCGTCACACCTCGTCGGTGTTGACGGCGGCTTTTCACCGGGTTTTCCCGGTTCTGTTTCAGTCTACGGCTCTTGTGGCTTCTTCTTCCGATTGACTCTCTTTCAATTCCTCTGTCTGATCCTTTGACTTTCCTTCCTCGTCGGAGGTAGTTTCATCTTCGCGCTTTCTCCTATCATTAAAGATGACCGTGTTGCATCTCGGAAAATAGATAGTGGATTGATCGATTGAAGATGATTGATTCTTCTCCGAGCCGTGGATCTGCAAAGCGTCTAGGAATCAACGAAGACTGCCTAGCGTGGCGGTTCTTCTCCGTTAAAGCTCCGCCGACGGTGGAGTTCATCCTACCGCTTCGTTTTCGCCGGTGGAAGTGGGCTCAGCGTCTTCTTGACGCGTGTACATTGGGTGTTCGGCATCCGGACACGTGGTGGTCATGCTGGCTTGCTTTCCTCTACGGGTTTCCTCTTGTGGGCTGTAGGCCCAAAGAGTTTTTGTATAGTTGGCCCGTTCTTTGGGCTTTTGCTTATGTACGTTGGGCTCGATCCAGTTGGACCGGGTTCTTTTAATAAAAGTTTAGATGAAAAAAAAAAAGAACTAGTAACACGAAAGGCATACTTTTTGGTGGACCATCACGTGGTTTCGGTTCTACCAGCAAATGTTGCGATCTAAACAACCGGTTTGCTTTTGTTATAGTGGCTCACTATGGTCTGTTCCGGTTCACCAAATCCTACATGTGCTGACTGAGTTTAAGGTAACCAAAATGGATTTTGGTCAAAATCACATGGGTTATCCGTCGAAGACCTAATAATCATTTTTGTATGGTAACGTTGTAACTGTAGACAAGAAAGACAAAGCACAAATGGCTTGGAAACAGAAGGTGAAACCAGTTTCAAAAACATCATATTCTGTTTCTGAAACGGAGCAAAAGGAAGATTCAATTGAATGTGGAATGAGCTTCGAGTTGTTAAAGGCTGAGACAAGCTTTACTAAAATGGGCTCAGAAGAATCAAACCAGAAGCCCATTCAAAAACAAAAACATTCAACAGCTACAATCTGTCAAACTGAAAACAAAGAAAGAGACAAAAGAGGTGGTCCTGCAACGTACGGAACAAAGCAACCAATAGCGTTACAGAACAGATTCCAGCTGCTAGGATCCAATGAAGATGTGAAGACCTAATGGACAGCAAGGCGCAACACTAGGGTTTCAAGATTACATTATAAATAGACATCTCAAGTTGTAAAAGAACCTTAAGCAAGAAATAAGAATGAAAAGCTTCAAACTTGTTCTATTTAGTCTATCTCAGTTTTGCTTTCATGGTATCAGAGCACCAGGGAGTAGATCTTGGTGTCTCTATGCTTCTTTTCAACTTCTCACAAGCTCCAAACTTCTTATATCACTAAAGTTCCAAACTTTTCATCTGTCTTCTGCTACTGAAAAAAGGGGTCATTCATGTCTGTTGTGTCTAGAGTAACACTTCCTTGCTCACGACATCTATCTGCAGTAGAAGAGAAGCACCAGACTGGGTTACAGATCTGCTTTGCAAGAGTTATGAAGAACCTTGGTCACGTTAGAGAAAACTATGGCAATGCCGGAGACTATGGTCGCTCGTCCCTGAAGATGTGAAGGGAAAATCAACAAAGGAATAGCTTCCGTTGATGGAGGTGACATAGCACGGGTTCTGCAAGGCGTCAAAGGCTGAAGGTTTCAACTTCAAGAGATCACTGTCTAAACCTCAAGCCTCTCCTCACGGTAATTGCTTTCTCGTCTTACAAAAAAAAGAGCTTGTCGATTGATATATCAAGAAGAACAGGTTTGTTGGTCATTGTCTGATTGGTGCTTTGTAGCTGGTTTTATCTACGTGATTGGGATGGCGTTGCTTAGTCTTGGTTTCGGTCTGAACAGAAATAAGTTAGTACAAGTCTCTGGTTTTACCGAGTGCACACAAGGTGCTCGCTGAAATCTCAAAGAGAAAGTCTGATTGTTTAGAAGCAGAGTTTTGATGGTATATTGATGGGAATCAGAGAGTTAATAGGATGGTTTAGTAAGTGTGGAAAGAGAGTTTTGCTTCTTCATGAGACATAGTAAGGAATAGGTTAAGTAAGCCTAGAGTCATAGTGAGACAAAAAGGTCACAATTATACCTCTGAGTGAGATCCACTAAGTTCTCCAAGTTCAAAAGAAACCTCTCAGTGAAACCATGTGATACTCTCCAAGTATAGCCCTGAATAGATCTCACACTTAGTTTGTTTTCCATGAAGAAGAAGAGTCATTTGCCTACATCAATAGCATCCTACTTCATCTACGTATGCTCATTCCAAGCCATCATTATTTGCATTCAAACTCAGTCTCTTCGCTTTCACCCGATGCTAAATTTACGGGGCATTATTAGAGAACAAGCCTAAGTCAGGCCCAAGACCCATTTATGTTAGGGTTTCCAGCAATCTAGACTCTTATATATATGTTGTTATGAACTCTTGTGTAAGAAACTTTGGTTGCCATAGTTACAGCAACATTAAACCCTTTTTATGATATTGATCAATCTTGTTAGCTCTTGGTGACAACTCTCAAGCTTCCTTTCTTTAGTTTCTTTATCATTCAATAAAGCTCTATGAGCTATTAGTCTTTCAATAAGCTCTTTATAGCATAAATCTATTTTATCTTCAAATGTTATCAAGTATTAGAGAACAAACCCAAGTCAGGCCCAAGACCCATTTATGTTAGGGTTTCCAGCAATCTAGACTCTTATATATGTTGTTATGAACTCTTGTGTAAGCAACTTTGGTTGCCATAGTTACAGCCACATTAAACCCTTTTATGATATCAATCAATCTTGCTAGCTCTTGGTGACAACTCTCAAGCTTCCTTTCTTTAGTTTCTTTGTCATTCAATAAAGCTCTATGAGCTATTAGTCTTTCAATAAGCTCTTTAGAGCATAAATCTATTTTATCTTCAAATGTTATCATGGTATAAGAGCGCAGCTTGTAGATCTGGGTTCCTTCTTTCTCTTTGAGCTATGGACGGCTTAGATCTCTACTCTCAGCCTAAACTCAACATCTCAAACTGTTTTACTATCAATCTCACCGAACGCAACTATATTCAGTGGAAGCGTCAGTTTGAGTCATTCTTGTCCGGTGTTGGTCTTCTTGGATTTGTTAATGGAGCCTCTCCTGAGCCGATAGCCACTATACATGTACCCAGACCATCAACAATGGGTCAGATCTGATCAGATAGTACAAGCGTGGTTGGTTGGTTCTCTCTCTGAAGACATCCTCGGTATTGTTCTAGGAGCTCACGCTGCTCTGGAGGTTTGGATCTCTCTTAGAAATCACTTCAACAGAGTGTCTTCTTCACGCCTTTTTGAACTTCAACGTCGACTTCAAACGGTCACCAAAGCCAACAAGACTATGAGTGATTATCTAAAAGAAATCAAAGACTTATGTGATCAACTTCACTCAGTGGGTAGTCCTGTCACAGAAAAAATGAAGGTCTTTGCAACTCTACAGGGTCTAGGGCGTGAATATGAGCCAATCAAGACCAGTATTGAAGGAGCAATGGACTCTCCAACTGCTCCATCTTTTGAAGACACAGTCCCGCGTCTCACATGGTTTGAGGATCGTCTCAAGTCATATGAAGTTTCTCAGATCATGTGGCAACAAATGATCAACCTTTTACTCAAAATCCATACTATTCACAGCAGATGCCTCACTTCAATCAGTACCGTGGTAGAGGGGGCAACAGTGGAAGATTTGGTTATGGCAGAGGCATAGGATACTCTACAAGGGGTCGTGGTTTTCATCAACAAGTCTCTTTAAACAACAACTCATCTCCTGGAGACTCCTCAACTCAACCTACTTGTCAAATTTATGGTCGCTTTGGACATAATGCAATGAAGTGCTACAGACGTTTTGACATCTCTTACCAAAGTGATGATCTACCTACTGCTATGGCGGCATTGCAGGTTTCAAATGATCCTCCAGCCTCTGGTCAATCCTACAACGGTACAGAGTGGTATCCTGATACAGCTGCATATGCGCATGTTACCAGCTCACAACAAAACCTTCAGACAGCTCAACCTTATCAGGGTCGTGATTCTGAGATGGTAGCTGATGGAAACTTTCTCCCAATAACTCACATCGGGTCTACACCATTACAAACTACATCAGGTATTCTATCACTTAAAGATGTTTTAGCTTGTCCAAACATTGCAAAATCTTTGCTCTCAGTTTCAAAGCTAACTATAGATTAACCATGTGAGTTCACCTTTGATTGTGATGGTGTGTATGTTAAAGACAAGCTCACCAAGCAAATCCTGACTCAAGGAAGTAGACTTAAAGATTTGTATGTTTTGGAAAACTTAACTTTCTTTTCTTTTTATACGGCAAGGCAAGTAGCTGCTAGTGCTGAAGTATGGCATAGAAGATTAGGTCATCCAAGTGTTGAGATCCTTCAAACTCTATCTAGAAGACAAGCTATAAGCATCAATAAAAGTATGTCCAAGATTTGTGATTCATGTCAACTTGGCAAAAGTTCTAAATTACCCTTTTCTAGTTCTGTTTATGTGTCTAGTAGACCCTTAGAGAGGATTCACTGTGATCTCTGGGGTTCATCTCCTATTATGTTATCTTCGTTGACAATTTCTCTCGATATAGTTGGTTTTATCCTCTGAGACAGAAGTCGGATTTCCTGCAAATATTCATCTTACGGCAAAACTTGGTTGAGAAACAACTAGTCAAGAAGATACTTATGTTTCAATGTGATGGGGGAGGGGAGTTTACGAGTAACAACTTTGTTGCTCACCTTTCCAATCACGGCATCAAACAGATGATTTATTGCTCGCACACGCCTCAACAAAATGGCATTGTGGAAAGAAAACACAGACACATTACAGAGCTTGGACTATCTATGATGTTTGATGGGAGAGTTCCTCAGAAATATTGGGTCGAAGCCTTCTTCACTTCATGCTTCCTTGGCAATCTTCTACCATCTTCAAAGCTCACTGACAACAAGAGCCCCTATGAAGCCTTATTCAACAGAAGACCATAATACTCAGCCCTTAGGATCTTTGGCAGTGCTTGCTATCCATCACTCAGACATTATGCTTCCAACAAGCTTGATCCTAAATCTCTTCAATGTGTTTTTCTGGGTTATAATGAGAAATATAAGGGATACAGATGCCTTCATCCCCCAGCAGGTAAGATATACATCAACAGACACGTTCTGTTTGATGAACAAATATATCCTTTCGCCTCTACATATTCTCACATTCATCAGCTTCATACAACTCCTCTGATCCAGGCTTGGCAGCAAGGTTTCTTGTATTCCAAGACCGCTCCAGAACCTCAAGACTCAAATCAATCAGAGAATACTTCAGCATCATATCAGAGTGAATCTCCTCTTAGAGTTACTCCTCTGCAAACCAGACCACAACACAGCTCACCGTCAGTTGTAGTTCCTCTTATAGAGCGCAATGTCTCAGAAGACACAGCAACGGGTGAAACCAGTAACTCCTCTCAGTCTTCTGCCTCTCAAAACAAAGAAACAGCTTCTAGTTATCCTTCTTCTATTCAATTTGGCACTTTGCCATCTAGTGGAGTTCCTAATATTCTAGACGAACTCTCCTCTTCTTCAGACTCAAGAACAGTAGAAAATATCACCAGCTCAGATCATTCTCTACAGCCGTCCACAACAAACAAAGCCCCCTGCAATGGCATCTCCTATCAAGAGAATAACCATGTGACTGTTGTAGCAACTCAGTCTCAACATCCCATGATCACGCGATCTAAAGTGGGAACAGTTAAACCAAATCCTTGTTATGTTCTCTTCACTGTCACTTCAACTCCAACTGAACCGCGAACTGTGACTGAGGCGCTTAAACATCCCGGATGGAATGGAGCAATGACAAAAGAGATGGTGTCTTTTGATGAAACATACACCGTCACACTTGTGCCTTATCAACCTGATATGCACATTCTTGGGTGTAGATCTTCAGGGTTAAACTAAATGTTGATAGAACGGTTAAATGTCTTCGATCTCGTCTGGTGGTGAAAGGTTATGATCAAGAAGAAGGAATAGACTACCTGGATACATATAGTCCTGTGGTCAAATCACCAACGATCAGAGCAGTTCTTCATCTTGCAACAATGAATAATTGGTATATAAGAAAACTTGATGTGAAGCATGCTTTTCTATTTGGAGACATGACTGAAATAGTTTATATGCATCAACCTCCAGGCTTTATAAATCAAGAGAAACCGGGTTATGTTTGCAAGTTGAACAAAGCTATTTATGGATTGAAGCAGGCTCCAAGGGCATGGTTCAACAGGTTCAGTGATTTCTTGTTGGAATTTGGTTTTGTCTGCAGCATAAGAGAACCTTCCCTGTTCATCTACAAGAAAAATGGAGACATCATTCTGCTTCTTCTCTACATCGATGACATTGCTTTAACTGGAAGCAACAACTCTCTCATCAACAAGCTTCTTGAAACTCTGAATAAGGAGTTCAAAATGAAGGACTTGGGACGTTTTCATTACTTTCTAGGCTTGCAGGTTCAATTTCATTCGACTGGATTGTTCTTAAACCAGGAGAAAGATGCTGAGGACTTGCTTTACATTGCTGGCATGTCAGGCCGCACTCCAGTCTCTACTCCTTTACCGCAACAACTAAATAGAGTTCCTGATGAATCAACATTGTTTCCGCAACCAACTTATTTTAGAAGCCTTGCAGGTAAGCTTCAGTACTTGACTCTAACAAGACCAGATTTTCTATTTGCAGTCAATTATATTTGTCAAAAGATGCATGCCCCAACAGAGACAAAATTTCATCTACTGAAGCGTGTGTTGAGGTATCTCAGAGGGACAACACATCTTGGATTATTGTTTCATTCTAACACCAATTCCACTGTCAAAGCCTATAGTGATAGTGATTGGGTAAGATGTCAGGACACAAGAAGGTCGACTGGTGGATTTTTCACACTCTTGGGTTCAAAATTAATCTCCTGGTCAGAACAAAAGCAATAATCAGTGTCCAGAAGCTCAACCGAAGCTGAATATAGAACTTTGTCGGATACTGCAGCTGAAATAGTTTGGCTCTCCAATCTCTTGACTGAAATTGGCATACCTCAAGACTCTCCACCTGAGATATTCTGTGACAACCTATCAGCTGTTTATCTGTCTGCTACACCAGCTATGCACAAGAAGTCTTAAACATTTTGAAGTGAATTTTCACTTTGTGAGGGAGAAAGTGGCATTGCGCAAACTGATAGTACATCACATCCCGGGAGTTCATCAACTGGCCGACATATTTACTAAGTCTTTACCAACTCAAAGCTTTCAGGACCTACAGTTCAAACTTGGTGTGGTCGCTTCTCCCACACAAAGTTTGAGGGGGCGTGTAGATAAGAAAGACAAAGCACAAATGGCTTGGAAACAGAAAGTGAAACCAGTTTCAGAAACATCATGTTCTGTTTCTGAAACAGAGCAAAAGGAAGATTCAGTTGAATGTGGAATGGGTTTCGAGTTGTTAAAGGCTGAGACAAGCTTTACTAAGATGAGTTCAGAAGAACCAAACCAAAATCCCATTCAAGGACAAGAACATTCAACGGCTACAATCTGTCAAACTGAAACCAAAGAAAGAGACAAAAGAGGTGGTCCTGCAACGTACGGAACAAAGCAACCAATAGCGTTACAGAACATATTCCAGCTGCTAGGATCTAATGAAGATGTGAAGACCTAATGGACAGCAAGGCGCAACACTAGAGTTTCAAGATTACATTATAAATAGACATCTCAAGTTGTAAAAGAACCTTAAGCAAGAAATAAGAATGAAAAGCTTGAAACTTGTTCTGTTTTAGTCTATCTGAGTTTTGCTTTCAGTAACTAATGTTATGCTAACGAGCTAAAGAGTAAAGGACTCCTAGCAAAAATAAAAAGAGTAAAGGAGGGTTTATACGACTGATAATGTATGTATGTCGAGTCGTTGGTCGAATATCCGGAATATTCATTCTTCACTGTAGTTCACTTTACGCAAAAGATTGAGGTAATATAATACCAATGTAAATGAATTGTGTAAATCTAACCTCTTTTAACAATTTTCACGACATATAACAGTTTTCGTCTGGAAAATGTTTATGTTTCAACTTGTAAAAATATTTCAATATTAATGATAGTTCCACAAACATAAGATTCAGATCTGACAACATATAATAACAACATATTAATGAAATGTTGATTTAATCGCTAAATTTTTAATTTTTAATATATTATTTAACACATTATTGATTTTTTTAAATAAATTATTATACTTCTCAAAATTTCAAAATTATTGTTTAGCTTTTACCATTTCCTTGTTGCTAAAAAAGTAAAAAACTCTGTTTTACATATCAATCATTTACACAGATTTTCTAGAAGAAATGTACATACAGAGAACCCAGAAAAGCTAATTAGGAAAAAGTTATCCACATAAAATTTTTATTTCTTTTTTTACGTCAAAAGAAGAAATAGCAAAAGTTAATAGGAGCACTGAACTCGATGATCTCTGTCTCTAAGAATCCCATTGTACAGAGCAATCCGGTTAGCAGGCATGTTGTTTCTACAAACTGAACCGGTCTTATCCGGTTTAATCACCGGTTCCGGTACGTTTCTCCGTAGACTTTCCCTCTTTCTACGATACTCTTCACCGTTCCCTTTAGGTTCTTTCACATTCTCTGCAAATTTCACCTTCTTATTCTTCTTCCTCTGTTTCTTTTTTTCCTCTGTATCAATGAACAAGAAACTTAGAAACTTTTTTCTGGCCGGAGGATGGTCAGAAAAGACAAAAACGTACCTGAACAAAGACATGGTCGGAGGATATGTTGATCCTGGATGTCTGATGGTTGATTATTACCACATAATTGGCGGGAAATGGTAAGAAACAGAGCGGTGCTTGAGAAAACCATGGCGGTTGCGATCACGACGCCATGAGAGCAGCTCAGTATGCAAGTCATGTGGATCAGAGAAGAGATTCTTCGCTCAAGATTCAGATGAAAAGAAACAACTTGATGAAGAAACAGAGAGAGATAAGAGAGGTTGTTGATCAGAATTGAGTTTAATAGGAGGGCATGTGTGTGCTTGCAGAGAGATTGGTCGTACGAACAACGTTACGCAACAAGTACTGCTTGTGGTTGAACGGTGAGGGATATCCTCTCTAAAGCAGGAAAAAAAAGATTGGAGTTTATTTAGAAGTGGGTTTGAAAGAAATTGTGGGAAAAAGTTCTGACAATAATCATATGTTTGGAGTTTCTTTGTGTGCTGTCTTCTTTTTATCTTCTGTTGGAGAGAGAGAGTGGTGTTTGGTTCTATTAGTCACAGGCTCAAAAATCAAGTGGAAATGATAAAATCTTCTATCATAATAAAAATCTTCATTGTCTTTAGTTTCTGACCATATGTATAACTAGATTCACTGTATGGACTTATGTATAAGAGGTATAAGATAAATATATTTATAAGTTAAATTATCAAACTTATCTTCTGTTGTTAACCTATGTACACATAATTATTAAAATCTATAAAGATTTAATTATAAAGCTATTATTTACATATTAAATACCACATCTTGGTGCACTACATTTTTGTTTCTATTTTATAAAGAACTTGGCCACACATCCAATACATTAAAACTTTATGGACGTTGCTTTCCTTGTATCAGTTAAATGATTTTTTGTCTGTCATCCTTAGTTTGATAAGTTTTTTTTCTATTACTAAAAAATATTACAGTGTTCAGTTTTCTGTCTTTGTCCCTTCTTTTCACATTTTTGTCAAAAAGTTTGTCATTAAATTATAGATTAGTTTCTGGCTAGCTTACTCTCTAAACCAATGAGTAAATCAGTGAAAAGGAATCCAAAGTGGATATATGTTATTGTTAGGTTATGTTTCACAAGTATTAA